>NW_026599592.1:1840000-1852500 GCF_023634155.1 Falco peregrinus | reverse complement strand
ACCCTAAAAGACCTAACCCTAAACGGAACTCTAATCCTCAGCTGTGCATGGCATGTACCTAACCCTAACCCTAACCCTAACCCTAACCCTAACCCTAACCCTAATCCTAAACCTAACCCTAATCCTGACCCTAAGAGGCCTAACCCTAGACGGAACTCTAAACCTCAGCTGTGCATGGCATGTACATAACCCTAACCTTAACCCTAAGCCTAACCCTAACCTAAACCCTAACCCTAAGTGACCTAACCCTAAACGGAACTCTAAACCTCAGCTGTGCATGGCATGTACATAACCCTAACCCTAACCCTAACCCTAATCCTAAACCTAACCCTAATCCTGACCCTAAGAGGCCTAACCCTAAACGGAACTCTAAACCTCAGCTGTGCATGGCAGGTACATAACCCTAACCCTAACCCTAACCCTAACCCTAACCCTAACCCTAACCCTAACCCTAACCCTAACCCTAACCCTAAGAGACCTAACCATAAACGGAACTCAAAACCTCAGCTGTGCTTGGCATGTACCTAACCCTATCCCTAACCCTAACCCTAACCCTAACCATAACCCTAAACCTAAAAGACCTAACCCTAAACGGAACTCTAAACCTCAGCTGTGCATGGCATGTACCTAACCCTAACCCTAACCCTAACCCTAACCCTAACCCTAACCCTAAGAGACCTAACCCTAAACGGAACTCAAAACCTCAGCTGTGCTTGGCATGTACCTAACCCTAACCCTAACCCTAACCCTAACCCTAAACCTAAACCTAACCCTAATCCTGAAACTAAGAGGCCTAACCATAAACGGAACTCAACCTCAGCTGTGCATGGCAGGTACGTAACCCTAACCCTAGCCCTAACCCTAACCCTAACCCTAACCCTAACCCTAACCCTAACCCTAACCCTTACCCTAACCCTAACCCTAACCCTAACCCTAACCCTAAGAGACCTAACCCTAAACGGAACTCAAAACCTCAGCTGTGCATGGCATGTACATAACCCTAACCCTAACCCTAACCCTAAGAGACCTAACCCTAAACGGAACTCAAAACCTCAGCTGTGCATGGCATGTACCTAACCCTAACCCTAACCCTAACCCTAACCCTAACCCTAACCCTAACCCTAACCCTAACCCTAACCCTAACCCTAAAAGACCTAACCCTAAACGGAACTCTAAACCTCAGCTGTGCATGGCATGTACCTAACCCTAACCCTAACCCTAACCCTAAACCTAAGAGACCTAACCCTAAACGGAACTCAAAACCTCATCTGTGCTTGGCATGTACCTAATCCTAACCCTAACCCTAACCCTAACCCTAACCCTAATCCTAAACCTAACCCTAATCCTGACCCTAAGAGGCCTAACCCTAGACGGAACTCTAAACCTCAGCTGTGCATGGCATGTACATAACCCTAACCCTAACCCTAAGCCTAACCCTAACCTAAACCCTAACCCTAAGAGACCTAACCCTAAACGGAACTCAAAACCTCAGCTGTGCATGGCATGTACATAACCCTAACCCTAACCCTAACCCTAACCCTAACCCTAAGAGACCTAACCCTAAACGGAATTCAAAACCTCAGCTGTGCATGGCATGTACATAACCCTAACCCTAACCCTAACCCTAACCCTAACCGTAAGAGACCTAACCCTAAATGGAACTCAAAAGCTCATCTGTGCTTGACATGTACCTAACCCTAACCCTAACCCTAACCCTAACCCTAACCCTAACCCTAACCCTAACCCTAACCCTAACCCTAACCCTAAGAGACCTAACCCTAAACGGAACTCAAAACCTCAGCTGTGCATGGCATGTACCTAACCCTAACCCTAACCCTAACCCTAACCCTAACCCTAACCGTAACCGGAACCCTAACCCTAACCCTAACCCTAACCTTAAAAGACCTAACCCTAAACGGAACTCTAAACCTACAGCTGTGCATGGCATGTACCTAACCCTAACCCTAACCCTAACCCTAACCCTAACCCTAACCCTAACCCTAACCCTAACCCTAACCCTAAACGTAACCCTAACCTTAACCCTAACCCTAAGAGACCTAACCCTAAACGGAACTCTAAACCTCAGTTGTGCATGGCATGTACCTAACCCTAACCCTAACCCTAACCCTAACCCTAACCCTAACCCTAACCCTAACCCTAACCCTAATCCTAAACCTAACCCTAACCCTAATCCTGACCCTAACAGGCCTAACCCTAGTCGGAATTCTAAACCTCAGCTGTAAATGGCATATACATAACCCTAACCCTAACTCTAACCCTAACCCTAACCCTAACCCTAACCCTAACCCTAACCCTAAAACTGACCCTACGAAAGCTAACCCTAAACGGAACACTAAACCTCAGCTGTGCATGGCATGTACCTAACCCTAACCCTAACCCTAACCCTAACCCTAACCCTAACCCTAACCCTAACCCTAACCCTAACCCTAACCCTAACCCTAACCCTAAGAGACCTAACCATAAACAGAACTCTAAACCTCAGCTGTGCATGGCATGTACCTAACCCTAACCCTAACCCTAACCCTAACCCTAACCCTAACCCTAACCCTAACCCTAAAACTGACCCTAAGAGAGCTAACCCTAAACGGAACTCTAAACCTCAGCTGTGCATGGCATGTACCTAACCCTAACCCTAACCCTAACCCTAACCCTAACCCTAACCCTAACCCTAACCCTAACCCTAACCCTAACCCTAACCTTAAAAGACCTAACCCTAAACGGAACTCTAAACCTACAGCTGTGCATGACATGTACCTAACCCTAACCCTAACCCTAACCCTAACCCTAACCCTAACCGTAACCCTAACCTTAACCCTATCCCTAAGAGACCTAACCCTAAACGGAACTCTAAACCTCAGCTGTGCATGGCATGTACCTAACCCTAACCCTAACCCTAACCCTAACCCTAACCCTAATCCTAAACCTAACCCTAATCCTGACCCTAAGAGGCCTAACCCTAAACGGAGCTCTAAACCTCAGCTGTGCATGGCATGTACCTAACCCTAACCCTAACCCTAACCCTAACCCTAACCCTAACCCTAAAAGACCTAACCCTACACGGAACTCAAAACCTCAGCTGTGCATGGCATGTACCTAACCCTAACCCTAACCCTACCCCTAATCCTAACTCTAACCCTAACCCTAACCCTAACCCTAACCCTAAGAGACCTAACCCTAAACGGAACTCAAAACCTCAGCTGTGCATGGCATATACCTAACCCTAACCCTAACCCTAACCCTAACCCTAACCCTAACCCTAACCCTAACCCTAACCCTAACCCTAAGAGACCTAACCCTAAACGGAACTCTAAACCTCATCTATGCATGGCATGTACCTAACCCTAACCCTAACCCTAACCTTAACCCTAACCCTAAACGACCTAACCCTAAACGGAACTCTAAACCTCAGCTGTGCATGGCATGTACCTAACCCTAACCGTAACCCTAACCCTAACCCTAAGAGAGCTAACCCTAAACGGAACTCTAAACCTCAGCTGTGCATGGCATGTACCTAACCCTAACCCTAACCCTAACCCTAACCCTAACCCTAACCCTAACCCTAACCCTAACCCTAACCCTAACCCTAAAAGACCTAACCCTACACGGAACTCAAAACCTCAACTGTGCATGGCATGTACCTAACCCTAACCCTAACCCTAACCCTAACCCTAACTCTAACCCTAACCCTAACCCTAACCCTAACCCTAACCCTAAGAGACCTAACCCTAATCGGAACTCTAGACCTCAGCTGTGCATGGCATATACCTAACACTAACCCTAACGCTAACCCTAACCCTACCCCTAACCCTAACCCTAACCCTAAGTCTAAGTCTAAGTCTAACCCTAAGAGACCTAACCCTAAACGGAACTCAAAACCTCAGCTGTGCATGGCATGTACCTAACCCTAACCCTAACCCTAACCCTAACCCTAAAAGACCTAACCCTAAATGGAACTGAAAACCTCAGCTGTGCATGGCATGTACATAACCCTAACCCTAACCCTAACCCTAATCCTAACTCTAACCATAACCCTAACCCTAAAAGACCTAACCCTAAACGGAACTCTAAACCTCAGCTGTGCATGGCATGTACCTAACCCTAACCCTAACCCTAACCCTAACCCTAACCCTAACCCTAAGAGACCTAACCCTAACCCTAAGAGACCTAACCCTAAACGGAACTCTAAACCTCAGCTGTGCTTTGCATGTACCTAACCCTAACCCTAACCCTAACCCTAAAACTAACGCTAACCCTAACCCTAACACTAACCCTAACCCTAAACCTAACCCTAATCCTGAGACTAAGAGGCCTAACCCTAAACGGAACTCAACCTCAGCTGTGCATGGCAGGTACATAACCCTAACCCTAACCCTAACCCTAACCCTAACCCTAACCCTAACTCTAAACCTAAGAGACCTAACCCTAAACGGAACTCAAAACCTCAGCTGTGCTTGGCATGTACCTAACCCTAACCCTAACCCTAACCCTAACCCTAACCCTAACCCTAACCATAACCCTAACCCTAAAAGACCTAACCCTAAACGGAACTCTAAACCTCAGCTGTGCATGGCATGTACCTAACCCTAACCCTAACCCTAACCCTAACCCTAACCCTAACCCTAACCCTAACCCTAAAACTGACCCTAAGAGAGCTAACCCTAAACGGAACTCTAAACCTCAGCTGTGCATGGCATGTACCTAACCCTAACCCTAACCCTAACCCTAACCCTAACCCTAACCCTAACCCTAACCCTAACCCTAACCTTAAAAGACCTAACCCTAAACGGAACTCTAAACCTACAGCTGTGCATGACATGTACCTAACCCTAACCCTAACCCTAACCCTAACCCTAACCCTAACCGTAACCCTAACCTTAACCCTATCCCTAAGAGACCTAACCCTAAACGGAACTCTAAACCTCAGCTGTGCATGGCATGTACCTAACCCTAACCCTAACCCTAACCCTAACCCTAACCCTAATCCTAAACCTAACCCTAATCCTGACCCTAAGAGGCCTAACCCTAAACGGAGCTCTAAACCTCAGCTGTGCATGGCATGTACCTAACCCTAACCCTAACCCTAACCCTAACCCTAACCCTAACCCTAAAAGACCTAACCCTACACGGAACTCAAAACCTCAGCTGTGCATGGCATGTACCTAACCCTAACCCTAACCCTACCCCTAATCCTAACTCTAACCCTAACCCTAACCCTAACCCTAACCCTAAGAGACCTAACCCTAAACGGAACTCAAAACCTCAGCTGTGCATGGCATATACCTAACCCTAACCCTAACCCTAACCCTAACCCTAACCCTAACCCTAACCCTAACCCTAACCCTAACCCTAAGAGACCTAACCGTAAACGGAACTCTAAACCTCATCTATGCATGGCATGTACCTAACCCTAACCCTAACCCTAACCTTAACCCTAACCCTAAAAGACCTAACCCTAAACGGAACTCTAAACCTCAGCTGTGCATGGCATGTACCTAACCCTAACCGTAACCCTAACCCTAACCCTAAGAGAGCTAACCCTAAACGGAACTCTAAACCTCAGCTGTGCATGGCATGTACCTAACCCTAACCCTAACCCTAACCCTAACCCTAACCCTAACCCTAACCCTAACCCTAACCCTAACCCTAACCCTAACCCTAAAAGACCTAACCCTACACGGAACTCAAAACCTCAACTGTGCATGGCATGTACCTAACCCTAACCCTAACCCTAACCCTAACCCTAACTCTAACCCTAACCCTAACCCTAACCCTAACCCTAACCCTAAGAGACCTAACCCTAATCGGAACTCTAGACCTCAGCTGTGCATGGCATATACCTAACACTAACCCTAACCCTAACCCTAACCCTAACCCTAACCCTAACCCTAACCCTAACCCTAAGTCTAAGTCTAAGTCTAACCCTAAGAGACCTAACCCTAAACGGAACTCAAAACCTCAGCTGTGCATGGCATGTACCTAACCCTAACCCTAACCCTAACCCTAACCCTAAAAGACCTAACCCTAAATGGAACTGAAAACCTCAGCTGTGCATGGCATGTACATAACCCTAACCCTAACCCTAACCCTAATCCTAACCCTAACCATAACCCTAACCCTAAAAGACCTAACCCTAAACGGAACTCTAAACCTCAGCTGTGCATGGCATGTACCTAACCCTAACCCTAACCCTAACCCTAACCCTAACCCTAACCCTAAGAGACCTAACCCTAACCCTAAGAGACCTAACCCTAAACGGAACTCTAAACCTCAGCTGTGCTTTGCATGTACCTAACCCTAACCCTAACCCTAACCCTAAAACTAACGCTAACCCTAACCCTAACCCTAACCCTAACCCTAAACCTAACCCTAATCCTGAGACTAAGAGGCCTAACCCTAAACGGAACTCAACCTCAGCTGTGCATGGCAGGTACATAACCCTAACCCTAACCCTAACCCTAACCCTAACCCTAACCCTAAACCTAAGAGACCTAACCCTAAACGGAACTCAAAACCTCAGCTGTGCTTGGCATGTACCTAACCCTAACCCTAACCCTAACCCTAACCCTAACCCTAACCCTAACCATAACCCTAACCCTAAAAGACCTAACCCTAAACGGAACTCTAAACCTCAGCTGTGCATGGCATGTACCTAACCCTAACCCTAACCCTAACCCTAACCCTAACCCTAACCCTAACCCTAACCCTAACCCTAACCCTAAAAGACCTAACCCTAAACGGAACTCTAAACCTCAGCTGTGCATGCAATGTACCTAACCATAACCCTAACCCTAACCCTAAACCTAAGAGACCTAACCCTAAACGGAACTCAAAACCTCATCTGTGCTTGGCATGTACCTAATCCTAACCCTAACCCTAACCCTAACCCTAACCCTAACCCTAACCCTAACCCTAACCCTAACCCTAAACTTAACCCTAACCCTAAGAGACCTAACCTTAAACGGAACTGTAAACCTCAGCTGTGCATGGCATGTACCTAACCCTAACCCTAACCCTAACCCTAACCCTAACCCTAAACCTAACCCTAATCCTGACCCTAACCCTAACCCTAACCCTAACCCTAACCCTAACCCTAACCCTAACCCTAACGCTAACCCTAAGAGACCTAACCCTAAACGGAATTCAAAACCTCAGCTGTGCATGGCATGTACCTAACCCTAACCCTAACCCTAACCTTAACCCTAGCCCTAAAAGACCTAACCATAAACGGAACTCTAAACCTCAGCTGTGCATGGCATGTACCTAACCCTAACCCTAACCCTAAACCGAACCCTAACCCTAACCCTAAACCTAACCCTAATCCTGACCCTAACCCTAACCCTAACCCTAACCCTAACCCTAACCCTAACCCTAACCCTAACCCTAACCCTAACCCTAACCCTAACGCTAACCCTAAGAGACCTAACCCTAAACGGAATTCAACACCTCAGCTGTGCATGGCATGTACCTAACCCTAACCCTAACCCTAACCCTAACCCTAACCCTAAGAGACCTAACCCTAAACGGAACTCTAAACCTCAGCTGTGCATGGCATGTACATAACCCTAACCCTAACCCTAACCCTAACCCTAAGAGACCTAACCCTAAACGGAACTCTAAACCTCAGCTGTGCATGGCATGTACCTAACCCTAACCCTAACCCTAACCCTAACCCTAACCCTAACCCTAATCCTAAACCTAACCCTAATCCTGACCCTAAGAGGCCTAACCCTAAACGGAACTCTAAACCTCAGCTGTGCATGGCATGTACATAACCCTAACCCTAACCCTAACCCTAACCCTAACCCTAACCCTAAACCTAGCCCTAATCCTGACCCTAACCCTAACCCTAACCCTAACCCTAACCCTAACCCTAACCCTAACCCTAACCCTAACCCTAACGCTAACCCTAAGAGACCTAACCCTAAACGGAATTCAAAACCTCAGCTGTGCATGGCATGTACCTAACCCTAACCCTAACCCTAACCCTAACCCTAACCCTAACCCTAAAAGACCTAACCCTAAACGGAACTCTAAACCTCAGCTGTGCATGGCAGGTACATAACCCTAACCCTAACCCTAACCCTAACCCTAACCCTAACCCTAACCCTAAGAGACCTAACCCTAAACGGAACTCAAAACCTCAGCTGTGCTTGGCATGTACCTAACCCTAACCCTAACCCTAACCCTAACCCTAACCCTAACCCTAACCCTAACCCTAACCCTAACCCTAACCCTAACCCTAACCCTAACCCTAACCCTAACCCTAACCCTAACCCTAAGAGACCTAACCCTAAACGGAACTCAAAACCTCAGCTGTGCATGGCATGTACATAACCCTAACCCTAACCCTAACCCTAACCCTAACCCTAACCCTAACCCTAACCCTAACCCTAACCCTAAGAGACCTAACCCTAAACGGAACTCAAAACCTCAGCTGTGCATGGCATGTACCTAACCCTAACCCTAACCCTAACCCTAACCCTAACCCTAACCCTAACCCTAACCCTAACCCTAACCCTAACCCTAAAAGACCTAACCCTAAACGGAACTCTAAACCTCAGCTGTGCATGGCATGTACCTAACCCTAACCCTAACCCTAACCCTAACCCTAAGAGACCTAACCCTAGACGAAACTCAAAACCTCATCTGTGCTTGGCATGTACCTAATCCTAAACCTAACCCTAACCCTAACCCTAACCCTAACCCTAACCCTAACCCTAAGAGACCTAACCCTAAACGGAACTCAAAACCTCAGCTGTGCATGGCATGTACCTAACCCTAACCCTAACCCTAACCCTAACCCTAACCCTAACCCTAACCCTAACCCTAACCCTAACCCTAACCCTAACCCTAACCCTAACCCTAAGAGACCTAACCCTAAACTGAACTCAAAACCTCAGCTGTGCATGGCATGTACATAACCCTAACCCTAACTCTAACCCTAACCCTAACCCTAACCCTAACCCTAACCCTAACCCTAACCCTAACCCTAACCCTAAGAGACCTAACCCTAAACGGAACTCAAAACCTCAGCTGTGCATGGCATGTACCTAACCCTAACCCTAACCCTAACCCTAACCCTAACCCTAACCCTAACCCTAACCCTAACCCTAACCCTAACCCTAACCCTAACCCTAAAAGACCTAACCGTAAACGGAACTCTAAACCTCAGCTGTGCATGGCATGTACCTAACCCTAACCCTAACCCTAACCCTAACCCCAAGAGACCTAACCCTAAACGGAACTCAAAACCTCATCTGTGCTTGGCATGTACCTAATCCTAAACCTAACCCTAACCCTAACCCTAACCCTAACCCTAACCCTAACCCTAACATTAACCCTAACCCTAAGAGACCTAACCCTAAACGGAACTCAAAACCTCAGCTGTGCATGGCATGTACCTAACCCTAACCCTAACCCTAACCCTAACCCTAACCCTAACCCTAACCCTAACCCTAATCCTGACCCTAACCCTAACCCTAGCCCTAACCCTAACCCTAACACTAACCCTAACCCTAACCCTAACCCTAACCCTAACCCTAACCCTAACCCTAATCCTAAACCTAACCCTAATCCTGACCCTAAGAGGCCTAACCCTAGACGGAACTCTAAACCTCAGCTGTGCATGGCATGTACATAACCCTAACCCTAACCCTAAGCCTAACCCTAACCTAAACCCTAACCCTAAGTGACCTAACCCTAAACGGAACTCTAAACCTCAGCTGTGCATGGCATGTACATAACCCTAACCCTAACCCTAACACTAATCCTTACCCTAACCCTAATCCTGACCCTAAGAGGCCTAACCCTAAACGGAACTCTAAACCTCAGCTGTGCATGGCATGTACATAACCCTAACCCTAACCCTAAACCTAAACCTAACTCTAACCCTAACCCTAACCCTAACCCTAACCCTAACCCTAAACCTAACCCTAACCCTATCCCTAAAACTTACCCTAAGAGAGCTAACCCTAAACGGAGCTCTAAACCTCAGCTGTGCATGGCATGTACATAACCCTAACCCTAACCCTAACCCTAACCCTAACCCTAACCCTAACCCTAACCCTAAAAGACCTAACCCTACACAGAACTCAAAACCTCAGCTGTGCATGGCATGTACCTAACCCTAACCCTAACCCTAACCCTAACCCTAACTCTAACCCTAACCCTAACCCTAACCCTAAGAGACCTAACCCTAAACGGAACTCAAAACCTCAGCTGTGCATGGCATGTACCTAACCCTAACCCTAACCCTAACCCTAACCCTAAAAGACCTAACCCTAAACGGAACTGAAAACCTCAGCTGTGCATGGCATGTACATAACCCTAACCCTAACCCTAACCCTAATCCTAACCCTAACCCTAACCCTGACCCTAAGAGACCTAACCCTAAACGGAACTCTAAACCTCAGCTGTGCATGGCATGTACCTAACCCTAACCCTAACCCTAACCCTAACCCTAACCCTAACCCTAAAATACCTAACCCTACACGGAACTCAAAACCTCAGCTGTGCATGGCATGTACCTAACCCTAACCCTAACCCTAACCCTAACCCTAACCCTAACTCTAACCCTAACCCTAACTCTAACCCTAACCCTAAGTGACCTAACCCTAAACGGAACTCTAAACCTCAGCTGTGCATGGCATATACCTAACACTAACCCTAACCCTAACCCTAACCCTAACCCTAACCCTAACCCTAACCCTAACCCTAACTCTAACCCTAAGAGACCTAACCCTAAACGGAACTCAAAACCTCAGCTGTGCATGGCATGTACCTAACCCTAACCCTAACCCTAACCATAACCCTAAAAGACCTAACCCTAAACGGAACTGAAAACCTCAGCTGTGCATGGCATGTACCTAACCCTAACCCTAACCCTAACCCTAATCCTAACCCTAACCATAACCCTAACCCTAAAAGACCTAACCCTAAACGGAACTCAAAACCTCAGCTGTGCATGGCATGTACCTAACCCTAACCCTAACCCTAACCCTAACCCTAACCCTAACCCTAACCCTAACCCTAAGAGACCTAACCCTAAACGGAACTCAAAACCTCAGCTGTGCTTTGCATGTACCTAACCCTAACCCTAACCCTAACCCTAACCCTAACCCTAAAACTAACGCTAACCCTAACCCTAACCCTAACCCTAACCCTAACCCTAAACCTAACCCTAATCCTGACACTAAGAGGCCTAACCCTAAACGGAACTCAACCTCAGCTGTGCATGGCAGGTACATAACCCTAACCCTAACCCTAACCCTAACCCTAACCCTAACCCTAACCCTAACCCTAACCCTAACCCTAACCCTAACCCTAAGAGACCTAACCCTAAACGGAACTCAAAACCTCAGCTGTGCTTGGCATGTACCTAACCCTAACCCTAACCCTAACCCTAACCCTAACCCTAACCCTAACCCTAACCCTAAAAGACCTAACCCTAAACGGAACTCTAAACCTCAGCTGTGCATGGCATGTACCTAACCCTAACACTAACCCTAACCCTAACCCTAACCTATAACCCTAACCCTAAGAGACCTAACCCTAAACGGAACTCAAAACCTCAGCTGTGCTTGGCATGTACCTAACCCTAACCCTAACCCTAACCCTAAACCTAACGCTAACACTAACCCTACCCCTAACCCTAACCCTAACCCTAAATCTAACCCTAACCCTAACCCTAAGAGACCTAACCCTAAACGGAACTCAACCTCAGCTGTGCATGGCAGGTACATAACCCTAACCCTAACCCTAACCCTAACCCTAACCCTAACCCTAACCCTAAGAGACCTAACCCTAAACGGAACTCAAAACCTCAGCTGTGCATGGCAGGTACATAACCCTAACCCTAACCCTAACCCTAATCCTAACCCTAACCCTAACCCTAACACTAACCCTAACCCTAAGAGACCTAACCCTAAACGGAACTCAAAACCTGAGCTGTGCATGGCATGTACCTAACCCTAACCCTAACCCTAACCCTAACCCTAACCCTAAACCTAACCCTAATCCTGACCCTAACCCTAACCCTAACCCTAACCCTAACCCTAACACTAACCCTAACCCTAACCCTAACCCTAACCCTAACCCTAATCCTAAACCTAACCCTAATCCTGACCCTAAGAGGCCTAACCCTAGACGGAACTCTAAACCTCAGCTGTGCATGGCATGTACATAACCCTAACCCTAACCCTAAGTCTAACCCTAACCTAAACCCTAACCCTAAGTGACCTAACCCTAAACGGAACTCTAAACCTCAGCTGTGCATGGCATGTACATAACCCTAACCCTAACCCTAACACTAATCCTTACCCTAACCCTAATCCTGACCCTAAGAGGCCTAACCCTAAACGGAACTCTAAACCTCAGCTGTGCATGGCATGTACATAACCCTAACCCTAACCCTAAACCTAAACCTAACTCTAACCCTAACCCTAACCCTAACCCTAACCCTAACCCTAAACCTAACCCTA
>NW_026599592.1:1825000-1832500 GCF_023634155.1 Falco peregrinus | reverse complement strand
AAACCTCAGCTGTGCTTGGCATGTACCTAACCCTAACCCTAACCCTAACCCTAAACCTAAACCTAACCCTAATCCTGAAACTAAGAGGCCTAATCCTAAACGGAACTCAACCTCAGCTGTGCATGGCAGGTACGTAACCCTAACCCTAGCCCTAACCCTAACCCTATCCCTAAGCCTAACCCTAACCCTAACCCTAACCCTAACCCTAACCCTAACCCTAACCCTAACCCTAAAAGACCTAACCCTAAACGGAACTCTAAACCTCAGCTGTGCATGGCATGTACCTAACCCTAACCCTAACCCTAACCCTAACCCTAAAAGACCTAACCCTAAACGGAACTCTAATCCTCAGCTGTGCATGGCATGTACCTAACCCTAACCCTAACCCTAACCCTAACCCTAACCCTAATCCTAAACCTAACCCTAATCCTGACCCTAAGAGGCCTAACCCTAGACGGAACTCTAAACCTCAGCTGTGCATGGCATGTACATAACCCTAACCTTAACCCTAAGCCTAACCCTAACCTAAACCCTAACCCTAAGTGACCTAACCCTAAACGGAACTCTAAACCTCAGCTGTGCATGGCATGTACATAACCCTAACCCTAACCCTAACCCTAATCCTAAACCTAACCCTAATCCTGACCCTAAGAGGCCTAACCCTAAACGGAACTCTAAACCTCAGCTGTGCATGGCAGGTACATAACCCTAACCCTAACGCTAACCCTAACCCTAACCCTAACCCTAACCCTAACCCTAACCCTAACCCTAACCCTAAGAGACCTAACCATAAACGGAACTCAAAACCTCAGCTGTGCTTGGCATGTACCTAACCCTATCCCTAACCCTAACCCTAACCCTAACCCTAACCCTAACCCTAAGAGACCTAACCCTAAACGGAACTCAAAACCTCAGCTGTGCTTGGCATGTACCTAACCCTAACCCTAACCCTAACCCTAACCCTAACCCTAACCCTAACCCTAACCCTAACCCTAAGAGGCCTAACCATAAACGGAACTCAACCTCAGCTGTGCATGGCAGGTACGTAACCCTAACCCTAGCCCTAACCCTAACCCTAACCCTAACCCTAACCCTAACCCTAACCCTAACCCTTACCCTAACCCTAACCCTAACCCTAACCCTAACCCTAAGAGACCTAACCCTAAACGGAACTCAAAACCTCAGCTGTGCATGGCATGTACATAACCCTAACCCTAACCCTAACCCTAAGAGACCTAACCCTAAACGGAACTCAAAACCTCAGCTGTGCATGGCATGTACCTAACCCTAACCCTAACCCTAACCCTAACCCTAACCCTAACCCTAACCCTAACCCTAACCCTAACCCTAACCCTAAAAGACCTAACCCTAAACGGAACTCTAAACCTCAGCTGTGCATGGCATGTACCTAACCCTAACCCTAACCCTAACCCTAAACCTAAGAGACCTAACCCTAAACGGAACTCAAAACCTCATCTGTGCTTGGCATGTACCTAATCCTAACCCTAACCCTAACCCTAACCCTAACCCTAATCCTAAACCTAACCCTAATCCTGACCCTAAGAGGCCTAACCCTAGACGGAACTCTAAACCTCAGCTGTGCATGGCATGTACATAACCCTAACCCTAACCCTAAGCCTAACCCTAACCTAAACCCTAACCCTAAGAGACCTAACCCTAAACGGAACTCAAAACCTCAGCTGTGCATGGCATGTACATAACCCTAACCCTAACCCTAACCCTAACCCTAACCCTAAGAGACCTAACCCTAAACGGAATTCAAAACCTCAGCTGTGCATGGCATGTACATAACCCTAACCCTAACCCTAACCCTAACCCTAACCGTAAGAGACCTAACCCTAAATGGAACTCAAAAGCTCATCTGTGCTTGACATGTACCTAACCCTAACCCTAACCCTAACCCTAACCCTAACCCTAACCCTAACCCTAACCCTAACCCTAACCCTAAGAGACCTAACCCTAAACGGAACTCAAAACCTCAGCTGTGCATGGCATGTACCTAACCCTAACCCTAACCCTAACCCTAACCCTAACCCTAACCGTAACCGGAACCCTAACCCTAACCCTAACCCTAACCTTAAAAGACCTAACCCTAAACGGAACTCTAAACCTACAGCTGTGCATGGCATGTACCTAACCCTAACCCTAACCCTAACCCTAACCCTAACCCTAACCCTAACCCTAACCCTAACCCTAACCCTAACCCTAACCGTAACCCTAACCTTAACCCTAACCCTAAGAGACCTAACCCTAAACGGAACTCTAAACCTCAGTTGTGCATGGCATGTACCTAACCCTAACCCTAACCCTAACCCTAACCCTAACCCTAACCCTAACCCTAACCCTAATCCTAAACCTAACCCTAACCCTAATCCTGACCCTAACAGGCCTAACCCTAGTCGGAATTCTAAACCTCAGCTGTAAATGGCATATACATAACCCTAACCCTAACTCTAACCCTAACCCTAACCCTAACCCTAACCCTAACCCTAACCCTAAAACTGACCCTACGAAAGCTAACCCTAAACGGAACTCTAAACCTCAGCTGTGCATGGCATGTACCTAACCCTAACCCTAACCCTAACCCTAACCCTAACCCTAACCCTAACCCTAACCCTAACCCTAACCCTAACCCTAAGAGACCTAACCATAAACAGAACTCTAAACCTCAGCTGTGCATGGCATGTACCTAACCCTAACCCTAACCCTAACCCTAACCCTAACCCTAACCCTAACCCTAACCCTAAAACTGACCCTAAGAGAGCTAACCCTAAACGGAACTCTAAACCTCAGCTGTGCATGGCATGTACCTAACCCTAACCCTAACCCTAACCCTAACCCTAACCCTAACCCTAACCCTAACCCTAACCCTAACCCTAACCCTAACCCTAACCTTAAAAGACCTAACCCTAAACGGAACTCTAAACCTACAGCTGTGCATGACATGTACCTAACCCTAACCCTAACCCTAACCCTAACCCTAACCCTAACCGTAACCCTAACCTTAACCCTATCCCTAAGAGACCTAACCCTAAACGGAACTCTAAACCTCAGCTGTGCATGGCATGTACCTAACCCTAACCCTAACCCTAACCCTAACCCTAACCCTAATCCTAAACCTAACCCTAATCCTGACCCTAAGAGGCCTAACCCTAAACGGAGCTCTAAACCTCAGCTGTGCATGGCATGTACCTAACCCTAACCCTAACCCTAACCCTAACCCTAACCCTAACCCTAAAAGACCTAACCCTACACGGAACTCAAAACCTCAGCTGTGCATGGCATGTACCTAACCCTAACCCTAACCCTACCCCTAATCCTAACTCTAACCCTAACCCTAACCCTAACCCTAACCCTAAGAGACCTAACCCTAAACGGAACTCAAAACCTCAGCTGTGCATGGCATATACCTAACCCTAACCCTAACCCTAACCCTAACCCTAACCCTAACCCTAACCCTAACCCTAACCCTAACCCTAAGAGACCTAACCCTAAACGGAACTCTAAACCTCATCTATGCATGGCATGTACCTAACCCTAACCCTAACCCTAACCTTAACCCTAACCCTAAACGACCTAACCCTAAACGGAACTCTAAACCTCAGCTGTGCATGGCATGTACCTAACCCTAACCGTAACCCTAACCCTAACCCTAAGAGAGCTAACCCTAAACGGAACTCTAAACCTCAGCTGTGCATGGCATGTACCTAACCCTAACCCTAACCCTAACCCTAACCCTAACCCTAACCCTAACCCTAACCCTAACCCTAACCCTAACCCTAAAAGACCTAACCCTACACGGAACTCAAAACCTCAACTGTGCATGGCATGTACCTAACCCTAACCCTAACCCTAACCCTAACCCTAACTCTAACCCTAACCCTAACCCTAACCCTAACCCTAACCCTAAGAGACCTAACCCTAATCGGAACTCTAGACCTCAGCTGTGCATGGCATATACCTAACACTAACCCTAACCCTAACCCTAACCCTAACCCTAACCCTAACCCTAACCCTAACCCTAAGTCTAAGTCTAAGTCTAACCCTAAGAGACCTAACCCTAAACGGAACTCAAAACCTCAGCTGTGCATGGCATGTACCTAACCCTAACCCTAACCCTAACCCTAACCCTAAAAGACCTAACCCTAAATGGAACTGAAAACCTCAGCTGTGCATGGCATGTACATAACCCTAACCCTAACCCTAACCCTAATCCTAACCCTAACCATAACCCTAACCCTAAAAGACCTAACCCTAAACGGAACTCTAAACCTCAGCTGTGCATGGCATGTACCTAACCCTAACCCTAACCCTAACCCTAACCCTAACCCTAACCCTAAGAGACCTAACCCTAACCCTAAGAGACCTAACCCTAAACGGAACTCTAAACCTCAGCTGTGCTTTGCATGTACCTAACCCTAACCCTAACCCTAACCCTAAAACTAACGCTAACCCTAACCCTAACCCTAACCCTAACCCTAAACCTAACCCTAATCCTGAGACTAAGAGGCCTAACCCTAAACGGAACTCAACCTCAGCTGTGCATGGCAGGTACATAACCCTAACCCTAACCCTAACCCTAACCCTAACCCTAACCCTAACCCTAACCCTAAACCTAAGAGACCTAACCCTAAACGGAACTCAAAACCTCAGCTGTGCTTGGCATGTACCTAACCCTAACCCTAACCCTAACCCTAACCCTAACCCTAACCCTAACTATAACCCTAACCCTAAAAGACCTAACCCTAAACGGAACTCTAAACCTCAGCTGTGCATGGCATGTACCTAACCCTAACCCTAACCCTAACCCTAACCCTAACCCTAACCCTAACCCTAACCCTAACCCTACAAGACCTAACCCTAAACGGAACTCTAAACCTCAGCTGTGCATGCAATGTACCTAACCCTAACCCTAACCCTAACCCTAACCCTAACCCTAACCCTAACCCTAACCCTAACCCTAACCCTAAGAGACCTAACCATAAACAGAACTCTAAACCTCAGCTGTGCATGGCATGTACCTAACCCTAACCCTAACCCTAACCCTAACCCTAACCCTAACCCTAACCCTAACCCTAAAACTGACCCTAAGAGAGCTAACCCTAAACGGAACTCTAAACCTCAGCTGTGCATGGCATGTACCTAACCCTAACCCTAACCCTAACCCTAACCCTAACCCTAACCCTAACCCTAACCCTAACCCTAACCCTAACCCTAACCTTAAAAGACCTAACCCTAAACGGAACTCTAAACCTACAGCTGTGCATGACATGTACCTAACCCTAACCCTAACCCTAACCCTAACCCTAACCCTAACCGTAACCCTAACCTTAACCCTATCCCTAAGAGACCTAACCCTAAACGGAACTCTAAACCTCAGCTGTGCATGGCATGTACCTAACCCTAACCCTAACCCTAACCCTAATCCTAAACCTAACCCTAATCCTGACCCTAAGAGGCCTAACCCTAAACGGAGCTCTAAACCTCAGCTGTGCATGGCATGTACCTAACCCTAACCCTAACCCTAACCCTAACCCTAACCCTAACCCTAAAAGACCCAACCCTACACGGAACTCAAAACCTCAGCTGTGCATGGCATGTACCTAACCCTAACCCTAACCCTACCCCTAATCCTAACTCTAACCCTAACCCTAACCCTAACCCTAACCCTAAGAGACCTAACCCTAAACGGAACTCAAAACCTCAGCTGTGCATGGCATATACCTAACCCTAACCCTAACCCTAACCCTAACCCTAACCCTAACCCTAACCCTAACCCTAACCCTAACCCTAAGAGACCTAACCCTAAACGGAACTCTAAACCTCATCTATGCATGGCATGTACCTAACCCTAACCCTAACCTTAACCCTAACCCTAAAAGACCTAACCCTAAACGGAACTCTAAACCTCAGCTGTGCATGGCATGTACCTAACCCTAACCGTAACCCTAACCCTAACCCTAAGAGAGCTAACCCTAAACGGAACTCTAAACCTCAGCTGTGCATGGCATGTACCTAACCTTAACCCTAACCCTAACCCTAACCCTAACCCTAACCCTAACCCTAACCCTAACCCTAACCCTAACCCTAAAAGACCTAACCCTACACGGAACTCAAAACCTCAACTGTGCATGGCATGTACCTAACCCTAACCCTAACCCTAACCCTAACCCTAACTCTAACCCTAACCCTAACCCTAACCCTAACCCTAACCCTAAGAGACCTAACCCTAATCGGAACTCTAGACCTCAGCTGTGCATGGCATATACCTAACACTAACCCTAACCCTAACCCTAACCCTAACCCTAACCCTAACCCTAACCCTAACCCTAAGTCTAAGTCTAAGTCTAACCCTAAGAGACCTAACCCTAAACGGAACTCAAAACCTCAGCTGTGCATGGCATGTACCTAACCCTAACCCTAACCCTAACCCTAACCCTAAAAGACCTAACCCTAAATGGAACTGAAAACCTCAGCTGTGCATGGCATGTACATAACCCTAACCCTAACCCTAACCCTAATCCTAACCCTAACCATAACCCTAACCCTAAAAGACCTAACCCTAAACGGAACTCTAAACCTCAGCTGTGCATGGCATGTACCTAACCCTAACCCTAACCCTAACCCTAACCCTAACCCTAACCCTAAGAGACCTAACCCTAACCCTAAGAGACCTAACCCTAAACGGAACTCTAAACCTCAGCTGTGCTTTGCATGTACCTAACCCTAACCCTAACCCTAACCCTAAAACTAACGCTAACCCTAACCCTAACCCTAACCCTAACCCTAAACCTAACCCTAATCCTGAGACTAAGAGGCCTAACCCTAAACGGAACTCAACCTCAGCTGTGCATGGCAGGTACATAACCCTAACCCTAACCCTAACCCTAACCCTAACCCTAACCCTAACCCTAAACCTAAGAGACCTAACCCTAAACGGAACTCAAAACCTCAGCTGTGCTTGGCATGTACCTAACCCTAACCCTAACCCTAACCCTAACCCTAACCCTAACCCTAACCATAACCCTAACCCTAAAAGACCTAACCCTAAACGGAACTCTAAACCTCAGCTGTGCATGGCATGTACCTAACCCTAACCCTAACCCTAACCCTAACCCTAACCCTAACCCTAACCCTAACCCTAACCCTAACCCTAAAAGACCTAACCCTAAACGGAACTCTAAACCTCAGCTGTGCATGCAATGTACCTAACCATAACCCTAACCCTAACCCTAAACCTAAGAGACCTAACCCTAAACGGAACTCAAAACCTCATCTGTGCTTGGCATGTACCTAATCCTAACCCTAACCCTAACCCTAACCCTAACCCTAACCCTAACCCTAACCCTAACCCTAACCCTAAACTTAACCCTAACCCTAAGAGACCTAACCTTAAACGGAACTGTAAACCTCAGCTGTGCATGGCATGTACCTAACCCTAACCCTAACCCTAACCCTAACCCTAACCCTAAACCTAAC
>NW_026599592.1:1807500-1810000 GCF_023634155.1 Falco peregrinus | reverse complement strand
TCAGCTGTGCATGGCATGTACATAACCCTAACCCTAACCCTAACCCTAACCCTAATCCTAACCGTAAAGGGAACCCTAACCCTAACCCTAACCCTAACCTTAAAAGACCTAACCCTAAACGGAACTCTAAACCTACAGCTGTGCATGGCATGTACCTAACCCTAACCCTAACCCTAACCCTAACCCTAACCCTAACCCTAACCCTAACCCTAACCCTAACCCTAACCGTAACCCTAACCTTAACCCTAACCCTAAGAGACCTAACCCTAAACGGAACTCTAAACCTCAGTTGTGCATGGCATGTACCTAACCCTAACCCTAACCCTAACCCTAACCCTAACCCTAACCCTAACCCTAACCCTAACCCTAATCCTAAACCTAACCCTAACCCTAATCCTGACCCTAACAGGCCTAACCCTAGTCGGAATTCTAAACCTCAGCTGTAAATGGCATATACATAACCCTAACCCTAACTCTAACCCTAACCCTAACCCTAACCCTAACCCTAACCCTAACCCTAACCCTAAAACTGACCCTACGAAAGCTAACCCTAAACGGAACTCTAAACCTCAGCTGTGCATGGCATGTACCTAACCCTAACCCTAACCCTAACCCTAACCCTAACCCTAACCCTAACCCTAACCCTAACCCTAACCCTAACCCTAACCCTAACCCTAAGAGACCTAACCATAAACAGAACTCTAAACCTCAGCTGTGCATGGCATGTACCTAACCCTAACCCTAACCCTAACCCTAACCCTAACCCTAACCCTAACCCTAACCCTAACCCTAAAACTGACCCTAAGAGTGCTAACCCTAAACGGAACTCTAAACCTCAGCTGTGCATGGCATGTACCTAACCCTAACCCTAACCCTAACCCTAACCCTAACCCTAACCCTAACCCTAACCCTAACCCTAACCCTAACCTTAAAAGACCTAACCCTAAACGGAACTCTAAACCTACAGCTGTGCATGGCATGTACCTAACCCTAACCCTAACCCTAACCCTAACCCTAACCCTAACCGTAACCCTAACCTTAACCCTATCCCTAAGAGACCTAACCCTAAACGGAACTCTAAACCTCAGATGTGCATGGCATGTACCTAACCCTAATCCTAACCCTAACCCTAACCCTAACCCTAATCCTAAACCTAACCCTAATCCTGACCCTAAGAGGCCTAACCCTAAACGGAGCTCTAAACCTCAGCTGTGCATGGCATGTACCTAACCCTAACCCTAACCCTAACCCTAACCCTAACCCTAACCCTAACCCTAAAAGACCTAACCCTACACGGAAATCAAAACCTCAGCTGTGCATGGCATGTACCTAACCCTAACCCTAACCCTACCCCTAATCCTAACTCTAACCCTAACCCTAACCCTAACCCTAACCCTAAGAGACCTAACCCTAAACGGAACTCAAAACCTCAGCTGTGCATGGCATATACCTAACCCTAACCCTAACCCTAACCCTAACCCTAACCCTAACCCTAACCCTAACCCTAACCCTAACCCTAAGAGACCTAACCCTAAACGGAACTCTAAACCTCATCTGTGCATGGCATGTACCTAACCCTAACCCTAACCCTAACCTTAACCCTAACCCTAAGAGACCTAACCCTAAACGGAACTCAAAACCTCAGCTGTGCATGGCATGTACCTAACCCTAACCCTAACCCTAACCCTAACCCTAAAAGACCTAACCCTAAATGGAACTGAAAACCTCAGCTGTGCATGGCATGTACATAACCCTAACCCTAACCCTAACCCTAATCCTAACCCTAACCATAACCCTAACCCTAAAAGACCTAACCCTAAACGGAACTCTAAACCTCAGCTGTGCATGGCATGTACCTAACCCTAACCCTAACCCTAACCCTAACCCTAACCCTAACCCTAAGAGACCTAACCCTAACCCTAAGAGACCTAACCCTAAACGGAACTCTAAACCTCAGCTGTGCTTTGCATGTACCTAACCCTAACCCTAACCCTAACCCTAAAACTAACGCTAACCCTAACCCTAACCCTAACCCTAACCCTAAACCTAACCCTAATCCTGAGACTAAGAGGCCTAACCCTAAACGGAACTCAACCTCAGCTGTGCATGGCAGGTACATAACCCTAACCCTAACCCTAACCCTAACCCTAACCCTAACCCTAACCCTAAACCTAAGAGACCTAACCCTAAACGGAACTCAAAACCTCAGCTGTGCTTGGCATGTACCTAACCCTAACCCTAACCCTAACCCTAACCCTAACCCTAACCATAACCCTAACCCTAAAAGACCTAACCCTAAACGGAACTCTAAACCTCAGCTGTGCATGGCATGTACCTAACCCTAACCCTAACCCTAACCCTAACCCTAACCCTAACCCTAACCCTAACCCTAAAAGACCTAACCCTAAACGGAACTCTAAACCTCAGCTGTGCATGGCATGTACCTAACCATAACCCTAACCCTAACCCTAAACCTAAGAGACCTAACCCTAAACGGAAC
>NW_026599592.1:1795000-1797500 GCF_023634155.1 Falco peregrinus | reverse complement strand
TAACCCTAACCCTAACCCTAACCCTAACCCTAAGAGACCTAACCCTAAACGGAACTCAAAACCTCAGCTGTGCATGGCATGTACATAACCCTAACCCTAACCCTAACCCTAACCCTAACCCTAACCCTAACCCTAACCCTAACCCTAACCCTAACCCTAAGAGACCTAACCCTAAACGGAACTCAAAACCTCAGCTGTGCATGGCATGTACCTAACCCTAACCCTAACCCTAACCCTAACCCTAACCCTAACCCTAACCCTAACCCTAACCCTAACCCTAAAAGACCTAACCCTAAACGGAACTCTAAACCTCAGCTGTGCATGGCATGTACCTAACCCTAACCCTAACCCTAACCCTAACCCTAAGAGACCTAACCCTAAACGGAACTCAAAACCTCATCTGTGCTTGGCATGTACCTAATCCTAAACCTAACCCTAACCCTAACCCTAACCCTAACATTAACCCTAACCCTAAGAGACCTAACCCTAAACGGAACTCAAAACCTCAGCTGTGCATGGCATGTACCTAACCCTAACCCTAACCCTAACCCTAACCCTAACCCTAACCCTAACCCTAACCCTAACCCTAACCCTAACCCTAACCCTAACCCTAAGAGACCTAACCCTAAACTGAACTCAAAACCTCAGCTGTGCATGGCATGTACCTAACCCTAACCCTAACCCTAACCCTAACCCTAACCCTAACCCTAACCCTAACCCTAACCCTAACCCTAACCCTAAAAGACCTAACCGTAAACGGAACTCTAAACCTCAGCTGTGCATGGCATGTACCTAACCCTAACCCTAACCCTAACCCTAACCCTAAGAGACCTAACCCTAAACGGAACTCAAAACCTCATCTGTGCTTGGCATGTACCTAATCCTAAACCTAACCCTAACCCTAACCCTAACCCTAACCCTAACCCTAACATTAACCCTAACCCTAAGAGACCTAACCCTAAACGGAACTCAAAACCTCAGCTGTGCATTGCATGTACCTAACCCTAACCCTAACCCTAACCCTAACCCTAATCCTAACCCTAATCCTGACCCTAACCCTAACCCTAACCCTAACCCTAACCCTAACACTAACCCTAACCCTAACCCTAACCCTAACCCTAACCCTAACCCTAACCCTAATCCTAAACCTAACCCTAATCCTGACCCTAAGAGGCCTAACCCTAGACGGAACTCTAAACCTCAGCTGTGCATGGCATGTACATAACCCTAACCCTAACCCTAAGCCTAACCCTAACCTAAACCCTAACCCTAAGTGACCTAACCCTAAACGGAACTCTAAACCTCAGCTGTGCACGGCATGTACATAACCCTAACCCTAACCCTAACCCTAACCCTAACCCTAATCCTAAACCTAACCCTAATCCTGACCCTAAGAAGCCTAACCCTAAACGGAACTCTAAACCTCAGCTGTGCATGGCATGTACATAACCCTAACCCTAACCCTAAACCTAAACCTAACTCTAACCCTAACCCTAACCCTAACCCTAACCCTAACCCTAAACCTAACCCTAACCCTATCCCTAAAACTTACCCTAAGAGAGCTAACCCTAAACGGAGCTCTAAACCTCAGCTGTGCATGGCATGTACATAACCCTAACCCTAACCCTAACCCTAACCCTAACCCTAACCCTAACCCTAAAAGACCTAACCCTACACAGAACTCAAAACCTCAGCTGTGCATGGCATGTACCTAACCCTAACCCTAACCCTAACCCTAACCCTAACTCTAACCCTAACCCTAACCCTAACCCTAAGAGACCTAACCCTAAACGGAACTCAAAACCTCAGCTGTGCATGGCATGTACCTAACCCTAACCCTAACCCTAACCCTAACCCTAAAAGACCTAACCCTAAACGGAACTGAAAACCTCAGCTGTGCATGGCATGTACATAACCCTAACCCTAACCCTAACCCTAATCCTAACCCTAACCCTAACCCTGACCCTAAGAGACCTAACCCTAAACGGAACTCTAAACCTCAGCTGTGCATGGCATGTACCTAACCCTAACCCTAACCCTAACCCTAACCCTAACCCTAACCCTAAAATACCTAACCCTACACGGAACTCAAAACCTCAGCTGTGCATGGCATGTACCTAACCCTAACCCTAACCCTAACCCTAACCCTAACCCTAACTCTAACCCTAACCCTAACTCTAACCCTAACCCTAAGAGACCTAACCCTAAACGGAACTCTAAACCTCAGCTGTGCATGGCATATACCTAACACTAACCCTAACCCTAACCCTAACCCTAACCCTAACCCTAACCCTAACCCTAACCCTAACCCTAACTCTAACCCTAAGAGACCTAACCCTAAACGGAACTCAAAACCTCAGCTGTGCATGGCATGTACCTAACCCTAACCCTAACCCTAACCATAACCCTAAAAGACCTAACCCTAAACGGAACTGAAAACCTCAGCTGTGCATGGCATGTACCTAACCCTAACCCTAACCCTAACCCTAATCCTAACCCT
>NW_026599592.1:1392500-1395000 GCF_023634155.1 Falco peregrinus | reverse complement strand
GAGACCTAACCCTAAACGGAACTCAAAACCTCAGCTGTGCATGGCATGTACCTAACCCTAACCCTAACCCTAACCCTAACCCTAAAAGACCTAACCCTAAATGGAACTGAAAACCTCAGCTGTGCATGGCATGTACATAACCCTAACCCTAACCCTAACCCTAACCCTAACCCTAACCCTAACCCTAAAAGACCTAACCCTACACGGAACTCAAAACCTCAGCTGTGCATGGCATGAACCTAACCCTAACCCTAACCCTAACCCTAACCCTAACCCTAAAAGACCTAACCCTACAGGGAACTCAAAACCTCAGCTGTGCATGGCATGAACCTAACCCTAACCCTAACCCTAACCCTAACCCTAACCCTAACCCTAAGAGACCTAACCCTAAACGGAACTCTAAACCTCAGCTGTGCATGGCATATACCTAACCCTAACCCTAACCCTAACCCTAACCCTAACCCTAACCCTAACCCTAACCCTAACCCTAACCCTAACCCTAACCCTAACCCTAACCCTAAGAGACCTAACCCTAAACGGAACTCAAAACCTCAGCTGTGCATGGCATGTACCTAACCCTAACCCTAACCCTAAAACTAACGCTAACCCTAACCCTAACCCTAACCCTAAGAGACCTAACCCTAAACGGAACTCAAAACCTCAGCTGTGCTTTGCATGTACCTAACCCTAACCCTAACCCTAACCCTAAAACTAACGCTAACCCTAACCCTAACCCTAACCCTAAACCTAACCCTAACACTAACCCTAAGAGACCTAACCCTAAACGGAACTCTAAACCTCAGCTGTGCATGGCATGTACCTAACCCTAACCCTAACCCTAACCCTAACCCTAACCCTAACCCTAACCCTAACCCTAACCCTAATCCTAAACCTAACCCTAATCCTGACCCTAAGAGGCCTAACCCTAAACGGAACTCTAAACCTCAGCTGTGCATGGCATGTACATAACCCTAACCCTAACCCTAACCCTAACCCTAACCCTAACCCTAAACCTAAACCTAACCCTAATCCTGACCCTAACCCTAACCCTAACCCTAACCCTAACCCTAACCCTAACCCTAACGCTAACCCTAAGAGACCTAACCCTAAACGGAATTCAAAACCTCAGCTGTGCATGGCATGTACCTAACCCTAACCCTAACCCTAACCTTAACCCTAACCCTAAAAGACCTAACCCTAGACGGAACTCTAAACCTCAGCTGTGCATGGCATGTACCTAACCCTAACCCTAACCCTAACCCTAACCCTAACCCTAACCCTAACCCTAACCCTAACCCTAACCCTAACCCTAACCCTAACCCTAACCCTAATCCTAAACTTAACCCTAATCCTGACCCTAAGAGGCCTAACCCTAAACGGAACTCTAAACCTCAGCTGTGCATGGCATGTACATAACCCTAACCCTAACCCTAAACCTAAACCTAACTCTAACCCTAACCCTAACCCTAACCCTAACCCTAACCCTAACCCTAACCCTAACCCTAAACCTAACCCTAACCCTATCCCTAAAACTTACCCTAAGGGAGATAACCCTAAACGGAGCTCTAAACCTCAGGTGTGCATGGCATGTACCTAACCCTAACCCTAACCCTAACCCTAACCCTAACCCTAACCCTAACCCTAAAAGACCTAACCCTACACGGAACTCAAAACCTCAGCTGTGCATGGCATGTACCTAACCCTAACCCTAACCCTAACCCTAACCCTAACCCTAAGAGACCTAACCCTAAACGGAACTCTAAACCTCAGCTGTGCATGGCATATACCTAACCCTAACCCTAACCCTAACCCTAACCCTAACCATAACCCTAACCCTAAAAGACCTAACCCTAAACGGAACTCTAAACCTCAGCTGTGCATGGCATGTACCTAACCCTAACACTAACCCTAACCCTAACCCTAACCCTAACCCTAACCCTAACCCTAAGAGACCTAACCATAAACGGAACTCAAAACCTCAGCTGTGCATGGCATGTACCTAACCCTAACCCTAACCCTAACCCTAACCCTAACCCTAACCCTAACCCTAACCCTAAGAGACCTAACCATAAACGGAACTCAAAACCTCAGCTGTGCATGGCATGTACCTAACCCTAACCCTAACCCTAACCCTAAACCTAAGAGACCTAACCTTAAACGGAACTCAAAACCTCATCTGTGCTTGGCATGTACCTAATCCTAACCCTAACCCTAACCCTAACCCTAACCCTAACCCTAACCCTAACCCTAACCCTAACCCTAACCCTAACCCTAACCCTAACCCTAACCCTAACCCTAACCCTAAACTTAACCCTAACCCTAAGAGACCTAACCCTAAACGGAACTCTAAACCTCAGCTGTGCATGGCATGTACCTAACCCTAACCCTAACCCTAACCCTAACCCTAACCCTAAACCTAACCCTAATCCTGACCCTAACCCTAACCCTAACCCTAACCCTAACCCTAACCCTAACCCTAACCCTAACCCTAACTCTAACC
>NW_026599592.1:1190000-1197500 GCF_023634155.1 Falco peregrinus | reverse complement strand
AGCCTAAGCCTAAGCCTAACCCTAACCCTAACCCTAACCCTAACCCTAACCCTAACCCTAACCCTAAAACTGACCCTAAGAGAGCTAACCCTAAACGGAGCTCTAAACCTCTGCTGTGCATGGCATGTACCTAACCCTAACCCTAACCCTAACCCTAACCCTAACCCTAAACTTTACCCTAACCCTAACCCTAACCCTAACCCTAACCCGAACCCTAACCCTAACCCTAATAGACCTAACCCTAAACGGAATTCAAAACCTCAGCTGTGCTTGGCATGTACCTAACCCTAACCCTAACCCTAACCCTAACCCTAACCCTAACCCTAACCCTAACCCTAACCCTAACCCTAATAGACCTAACCCTAAACGGAACTCTAAACCTCAGCTGTGCATGGCATGTACATAACCCTAACCCTAACCCTAACCCTAACCCTAACCCTAACCCTAACCCTAACCCTAACCCTATCATTAAGATACCTAACCCTAAACGGAACTCAAAACCTCAGCTGTGCCTGGCATGTACCTAACTTTAACCCTAACCCTATCCCTAACCCTAACCCGAACCCTAACCCTAATCCTAAACCTAACCCTAATCCTGACCCTAAGAGGCCTAACCCTAAACGGAACTCTAAATCTCAGCTGTGCATGGCATGTACCTAACCCTAACCCTAACCCTAACCCTAACCCTAACCCTAACCCTAACCCTAACCCTAACCCTAAAACTGACCCTAAGAGAGCTAACCCTAAACGAAGCTCTAAACCTCTGCTGTGCATGGCATGTACCTAACCCTAACCCTAACCCTAACCCTAACCCTAAGAGACCTAACCCTAAACGGAACTCTAAACCTCAGCTGTGCATGGCATGTACCTAACCCTAACCCTAACCCTATCCCTAACCCTAACCCGAAACCTAACCCTAACCCTATCCCTAACCCTAAAACTGACCCTAAGAGAGCTAACCCTAAACGGAGCTCTAAACCTCTGCTGTGCATGGCATGTACCTAACCCTAACCCTAACCCTAACCCTAACCCTAACCCTAACCCGAAACCTAACCCTAACCCTACCCCTAACCCTAAAACTGACCCTAAGATAGCTAACCCTAAACGGAGCTCTAAACCTCTGCTGTGCATGGCATGTACCTAACCCTAACCCTAACCCTAACCCTAACCCTAACCCTAACCCTAACCCTAACCCTAACCCTAACCCTAACACTAAACTTTACCCTAACCCTAACCCTAACCCTAACCCTAACCCTAACCCTAACCCTAACCCTAATAGACCTAACCCTAAATGGAATTCAAAACCTCAGCTGTGCTTGGCATGTACCTAACCCTAACCCTAACCCTAACCCTAACCCTAACCCTAACCCTAACCCTAACCCTAACCCTAAGATACCTAACCCTAAACGGAACTCAAAACCTCAGCTGTGCATGGCATGTACCTAACCCTAACCCTAACCCTATCCCTAACCCTAACCTGAACCCTAACCCTAATCCTGACCCTAAGAGGCCTAACCCTAAACGGATCTCTAAATCTCAGCTGTGCATGGCATGTACATAACCCTAACCCTAAGCCTAACCCTAACCCTAACCCTAACCCTAACCCTAACCCTAACCCTAACCCTAACCCTAAAACTGAGCCTAAGAGAGCTAACCCTAAACGGAGCTCTAAACCTCTGCTGTGCATGGCATGTACCTAACCCTAACCCTAACCCTAACCCTAACCCTAACCCTAACCCTAACCCTAACCCTAACCCTAACCCTAACCCTAACCCTAACCCTAACCCTAAACTTTACCCTAACCCTAACCCTAAACCTAACCCTAACCCGAACCCTAACCCTAACCCTAATAGACCTAACCCTAAACGGAATTCAAAACCTCAGCTGTGCTTGGCATGTACCTAACCCTAACCCTATCCCTAACCCTAAAACTGACCCTAAGAGAGCTAACCCTAAACGGAGCTCTGAACCTCTGCTGTGCATGGCATGTACCTAAACCTAACCCTAACCCTAACCCTAACCCTAACCCTAACCCTAACCCTAACCCTAACCCTAACCCTAACACTAAACTTTACCCTAACCCTAACCCTAACCCTAACCCTAACCCTCACCCTAACCCTAACCCTAATAGACCTAACCCTAAACGGAATTCAAAACCTCAGCTGTGCTTGGCATGTACCTAACCCTAACCCTAACCCTAACCCTAACCCTAACCCTAACCCTAACCCTAAGATACCTAACCCTAAACGGAACTCAAAACCTCAGCTGTGCATGGCATGTACCTAACCCTAACCCTAACCCTATCCCTAACCCTAACCTGAACCCTAACCCTAATCCTAAACCTAACCCTAATCCTGACCCTAAGAGGCCTAACCCTAAACGGATCTCTAAGTCTCAGCTGTGCATGGCATGTACATAACCCTAACCCTAAGCCTAAGCCTAAGCCTAAGCCTAACCCTAACCCTAACCCTAACCCTAACCCTAACCCTAAAACTGACCCTAAGAGAGCTAACCCTAAACGGAGCTCTAAACCTCTGCTGTGCATGGCATGTACCTAACCCTAACCCTAACCCTAACCCTAACCCTAACCCTAACCCTAACCCGAACCCTAACCCTAACCCTAATAGACCTAACCCTAAACGGAATTCAAAACCTCAGCTGTGCTTGGCATGTACCTAACCCTAACCCTAACCCTAACCCTAACCCTAACCCTAACCCTAACCCTAACCCTAATCCTGACCCTAAGAGGCCTAACCCTAAACGGAACTCTAAATCTCAGCTGTGCATGGCATGTACCAAACCCTAACCCTAACCCTAACCCTAACCCTAACCCTAACCCTAACCCTAACCCTAAAACTGACCCTAAGAGAGCTAACCCTAAACGAAGCTCTAAACCTCTGCTGTGCATGGCATGTACCTAACCCTAACCCTAACCCTAACCCTAACCCTAAGAGACCTAACCCTAAACGGAACTCTAAACCTCAGCTGTGCATGGCATGTACCTAACCCTAACCCTAACCCTATCCCTAACCCTAACCCGAAACCTAACCCTAACCCTATCCCTAACCCTAAAACTGACCCTAAGAGAGCTAACCCTAAACGGAGCTCTAAACCTCTGCTGTGCATGGCATGTACCTAACCCTAACCCTAACCCTAACCCTAACCCTAACCCTAACCCTAACCCTAAACCTAACACTAAACTTTACCCTAACCCTAACCCTAACCCTAACCCTAACCCTAACCCTAACCCTAATAGACCTAACCCTAAACGGAATTCAAAACCTCAGCTGTCCTTGGCATGTACATAACCCTAACCCTAACCCTAACCCTAACCCTAACCCTAACCCTAACCCTAACCCTAACCCTAAGATACCTAACCCTAAATGGAACTCAAAACCTCAGCTGTGCATGGCATGTACCTAACCCTAACCCTAACCCTATCCCTAACCCTAACCTGAACCCTAACCCTAATCCTGACCCTAAGAGGCCTAACCCTAAACGGATCTCTAAATCTCAGCTGTGCATGGCATGTACATAACCCTAACCCTAAGCCTAAGCCTAAGCCTAACCCTAACCCTAACCCTAACCCTAACCCTAACCCTAAAACTGACCCTAAGAGAGCTAACCCTAAACGGAGCTCTAAACCTCTGCTGTGCATGGCATGTACCTAACCCTAACCCTAACCCTAACCCTAACCCTAACCCTAACCCGAAACCTAACCCTAACCCTATCCCTAACCCTAAAACTGACCCTAAGATAGCTAACCCTAAACGGAGCTCTAAACCTCTGCTGTGCATGGCATGTACCTAACCCTAACCCTAACCCTAACCCTAACCCTAACCCTAACCCTAACCCTAACCCTAACCCTAACCCTAACACTAAACTTTACCCTAACCCTAACCCTAACCCTAACCCTAACCCTAACCCTAACCCTAACCCTAATAGACCTAACCCTAAATGGAATTCAAAACCTCAGCTGTGCTTGGCATGTACCTAACCCTAACCCTAACCCTAACCCTAACCCTAACCCTAACCCTAACCCTAACCCTAACCCTAAGATACCTAACCCTAAACGGAACTCAAAACCTCAGCTGTGCATGGCATGTACCTAACCCTAACCCTAACCCTATCCCTAACCCTAACCTGAACCCTAACCCTAATCCTGACCCTAAGAGGCCTAACCCTAAACGGATCTCTAAATCTCAGCTGTGCATGGCATGTACATAACCCTAACCCTAAGCCTAACCCTAACCCTAACCCTAACCCTAACCCTAACCCTAACCCTAACCCTAACCCTAAAACTGAGCCTAAGAGAGCTAACCCTAAACGGAGCTCTAAACCTCTGCTGTGCATGGCATGTACCTAACCCTAACCCTAACCCTAACCCTAACCCTAACCCTAACCCTAACCCTAACCCTAACCCTAACCCTAACCCTAACCCTAACCCTAACCCTAAACTTTACCCTAACCCTAACCCTAAACCTAACCCTAACCCGAACCCTAACCCTAACCCTAATAGACCTAACCCTAAACGGAATTCAAAACCTCAGCTGTGCTTGGCATGTACCTAACCCTAACCCTATCCCTAACCCTAAAACTGACCCTAAGAGAGCTAACCCTAAACGGAGCTCTGAACCTCTGCTGTGCATGGCATGTACCTAAACCTAACCCTAACCCTAACCCTAACCCTAACCCTAACCCTAACCCTAACCCTAACCCTAACCCTAACACTAAACTTTACCCTAACCCTAACCCTAACCCTAACCCTAACCCTCACCCTAACCCTAACCCTAATAGACCTAACCCTAAACGGAATTCAAAACCTCAGCTGTGCTTGGCATGTACCTAACCCTAACCCTAACCCTAACCCTAACCCTAACCCTAACCCTAACCCTAAGATACCTAACCCTAAACGGAACTCAAAACCTCAGCTGTGCATGGCATGTACCTAACCCTAACCCTAACCCTATCCCTAACCCTAACCTGAACCCTAACCCTAATCCTAAACCTAACCCTAATCCTGACCCTAAGAGGCCTAACCCTAAACGGATCTCTAAGTCTCAGCTGTGCATGGCATGTACATAACCCTAACCCTAAGCCTAAGCCTAAGCCTAACCCTAACCCTAACCCTAACCCTAACCCTAACCCTAACCCTAAAACTGACCCTAAGAGAGCTAACCCTAAACGGAGCTCTAAACCTCTGCTGTGCATGGCATGTACCTAACCCTAACCCTAACCCTAACCCTAACCCTAACCCTAACCCTAACCCGAACCCTAACCCTAACCCTAATAGACCTAACCCTAAACGGAATTCAAAACCTCAGCTGTGCTTGGCATGTACCTAACCCTAACCCTAACCCTAACCCTAACCCTAACCCTAACCCTAACCCTAACCCTAATCCTGACCCTAAGAGGCCTAACCCTAAACGGAACTCTAAATCTCAGCTGTGCATGGCATGTACCAAACCCTAACCCTAACCCTAACCCTAACCCTAACCCTAACCCTAACCCTAACCCTAAAACTGACCCTAAGAGAGCTAACCCTAAACGAAGCTCTAAACCTCTGCTGTGCATGGCATGTACCTAACCCTAACCCTAACCCTAACCCTAACCCTAAGAGACCTAACCCTAAACGGAACTCTAAACCTCAGCTGTGCATGGCATGTACCTAACCCTAACCCTAACCCTATCCCTAACCCTAACCCGAAACCTAACCCTAACCCTATCCCTAACCCTAAAACTGACCCTAAGAGAGCTAACCCTAAACGGAGCTCTAAACCTCTGCTGTGCATGGCATGTACCTAACCCTAACCCTAACCCTAACCCTAACCCTAACCCTAACCCTAACCCTAAACCTAACACTAAACTTTACCCTAACCCTAACCCTAACCCTAACCCTAACCCTAACCCTAACCCTAATAGACCTAACCCTAAACGGAATTCAAAACCTCAGCTGTCCTTGGCATGTACATAACCCTAACCCTAACCCTAACCCTAACCCTAACCCTAACCCTAACCCTAACCCTAACCCTAAGATACCTAACCCTAAATGGAACTCAAAACCTCAGCTGTGCATGGCATGTACCTAACCCTAACCCTAACCCTATCCCTAACCCTAACCTGAACCCTAACCCTAATCCTGACCCTAAGAGGCCTAACCCTAAACGGATCTCTAAATCTCAGCTGTGCATGGCATGTACATAACCCTAACCCTAAGCCTAAGCCTAAGCCTAACCCTAACCCTAACCCTAACCCTAACCCTAACCCTAAAACTGACCCTAAGAGAGCTAACCCTAAACGGAGCTCTAAACCTCTGCTGTGCATGGCATGTACCTAACCCTAACCCTAACCCTAACCCTAACCCTAACCCTAACCCTAACCCTAACCCTAACCCTAACCCTAACCCTAACCCTAAACTTTACCCTAACCCTAACCCTAACCCTAACCCGAACCCTACCCTAACCCTAATAGACCTAGCCCTAAACGGAATTCAAAACCTCAGCTGTGCTTGGCATGTACCTAACCCTAACCCTATCCCTAACCCTAAAACTGACCCTAAGGGAGCTAACCCTAAACGGAGCTCTAAACCTCTGCTGTGCATGGCATGTACCTAACCCTAACCCTAACCCTAACCCTAACCCTAACCCTAACCCTAACCCTAACCCTAACCCTAACCCTAACCCTAACACTAAACTTTACCCTAACCCTAACCCTAACCCTAACCCTAACCCTCACCCTAACCCTAACCCTAATAGACCTAACCCTAAACAGAATTCAAAACCTCAGCTGTGCTTGGCATGTACCTAACCCTAACCCTAACCCTAACCCTAACCCTAACCCTAACCCTAAGATACCTAACCCTAAACGGAACTCAAAACCTCAGCTGTGCATGGCATGTACCTAACCCTAACCCTAACCCTATCCCTAACCCTAACCTGAACCCTAACCCTAATCCTAAACCTAACCCTAATCCTGACCCTAAGAGGCCTAACCCTAAACGGATCTCTAAATCTCAGCTGTGCATGGCATGTACATAACCCTAACCCTAAGCCTAAGCCTAACCCTAACCCTAACCCTAACCCTAACCCTAACCCTAAAACTGACCCTAAGAGAGCTAACCCTAAACGGAGCTCTAAACCTCTGCTGTGCATGGCATGTACCTAACCCTAACCCTAACCCTAACCCTAACCCTAACCCTAACCCTAACCCTAACCCTAACCCTAACCCTAACCCTAAACTTTACCCTAACCCTAACCCTAACCCTAACCCTAACCCGAACCCTAACCCTAACCCTAATAGACCTAACCCTAAACGGAATTCAAAACCTCAGCTGTGCTTGGCATGTACCTAACCCTAACCCTAACCCTAATCCTAACCCTAACCCTAACCCTAACCCTAACCCTAATCCTGACCCTAAGAGGCCTAACCCTAAACGGAACTCTAAACCTCAGCTGTGCATGGCATGTACATAACCCTAACCCTAACCCTAACCCTAACCCT
>NW_026599592.1:1177500-1180000 GCF_023634155.1 Falco peregrinus | reverse complement strand
TAACCCTAACCCTAACCCTAACCCTAACCCTAACCCTAACCCTAACCCTAACCCTAATAGACCTAACCCTAAACGGAACTCTAAACCTCAGCTGTGCATGGCATGTACATAACCCTAACCCTAACCCTAACCCTAACCCTAACCCTAACCCTAACCCTAACCCTAACCCTATCATTAAGATACCTAACCCTAAACGGAACTCAAAACCTCAGCTGTGCCTGGCATGTACCTAACTTTAACCCTAACCCTATCCCTAACCCTAACCCGAACCCTAACCCTAATCCTAAACCTAACCCTAATCCTGACCGTAAGAGGCCTAACCCTAAACGGAACTCTAAATCTCAGCTGTGCATGGCATGTACCTAACCCTAACCCTAACCCTAACCCTAACCCTAACCCTAACCCTAACCCTAACCCTAACCCTAAAACTGACCCTAAGAGAGCTAACCCTAAACGAAGCTCTAAACCTCTGCTGTGCATGGCATGTACCTAACCCTAACCCTAACCCTAACCCTAACCCTAAGAGACCTAACCCTAAACGGAACTCTAAACCTCAGCTGTGCATGGCATGTACCTAACCCTAACCCTAACCCTATCCCTAACCCTAACCCGAAACCTAACCCTAACCCTATCCCTAACCCTAAAACTGACCCTAAGAGAGCTAACCCTAAACGGAGCTCTAAACCTCTGCTGTGCATGGCATGTACCTAACCCTAACCCTAACCCTAACCCTAACCCTAACCCGAAACCTAACCCTAACCCTATCCCTAACCCTAAAACTGACCCTAAGATAGCTAACCCTAAACGGAGCTCTAAACCTCTGCTGTGCATGGCATGTACCTAACCCTAACCCTAACCCTAACCCTAACCCTAACCCTAACCCTAACCCTAACCCTAACCCTAACCCTAACACTAAACTTTACCCTAACCCTAACCCTAACCCTAACCCTAACCCTAACCCTAACCCTAACCCTAATAGACCTAACCCTAAATGGAATTCAAAACCTCAGCTGTGCTTGGCATGTACCTAACCCTAACCCTAACCCTAACCCTAACCCTAACCCTAACCCTAACCCTAACCCTAACCCTAAGATACCTAACCCTAAACGGAACTCAAAACCTCAGCTGTGCATGGCATGTACCTAACCCTAACCCTAACCCTATCCCTAACCCTAACCTGAACCCTAACCCTAATCCTGACCCTAAGAGGCCTAACCCTAAACGGATCTCTAAATCTCAGCTGTGCATGGCATGTACATAACCCTAACCCTAAGCCTAACCCTAACCCTAACCCTAACCCTAACCCTAACCCTAACCCTAACCCTAACCCTAAAACTGAGCCTAAGAGAGCTAACCCTAAACGGAGCTCTAAACCTCTGCTGTGCATGGCATGTACCTAACCCTAACCCTAACCCTAACCCTAACCCTAACCCTAACCCTAACCCTAACCCTAACCCTAACCCTAACCCTAAACTTTACCCTAACCCTAACCCTAACCCTAACCCTAACCCGAACCCTAACCCTAACCCTAATAGACCTAACCCTAAACGGAATTCAAAACCTCAGCTGTGCTTGGCATGTACCTAACCCTAACCCTATCCCTAACCCTAAAACTGACCCTAAGAGAGCTAACCCTAAACGGAGCTCTGAACCTCTGCTGTGCATGGCATGTACCTAACCCTAACCCTAACCCTAACCCTAACCCTAACCCTAACCCTAACCCTAACCCTAACCCTAACCCTAACCCTAACACTAAACTTTACCCTAACCCTAACCCTAACCCTAACCCTAACCCTCACCCTAACCCTAACCCTAATAGACCTAACCCTAAACGGAATTCAAAACCTCAGCTGTGCTTGGCATGTACCTAACCCTAACCCTAACCCTAACCCTAACCCTAACCCTAACCCTAACCCTAACCCTAAGATACCTAACCCTAAACGGAACTCAAAACCTCAGCTGTGCATGGCATGTACCTAACCCTAACCCTAACCCTATCCCTAACCCTAACCTGAACCCTAACCCTAATCCTAAACCTAACCCTAATCCTGACCCTAAGAGGCCTAACCCTAAACGGATCTCTAAGTCTCAGCTGTGCATGGCATGTACATAACCCTAACCCTAAGCCTAAGCCTAAGCCTAACCCTAACCCTAACCCTAACCCTAACCCTAACCCTAACCCTAAAACTGACCCTAAGAGAGCTAACCCTAAACGGAGCTCTAAACCTCTGCTGTGCATGGCATGTACCTAACCCTAACCCTAACCCTAACCCTAACCCTAACCCTAACCCTAACCCTAACCCGAACCCTAACCCTAACCCTAATAGACCTAACCCTAAACGGAATTCAAAACCTCAGCTGTGCTTGGCATGTACCTAACCCTAACCCTAACCCTAACCCTAACCCTAACCCTAACCCTAACCCTAACCCTAATCCTGACCCTAAGAGGCCTAACCCTAAACGGAACTCTAAATCTCAGCTGTGCATGGCATGTACCAAA
>NW_026599592.1:1160000-1162500 GCF_023634155.1 Falco peregrinus | reverse complement strand
CCTAACCCTAACCCTAACCCTAACCCTAACCCTAACCCTAACCCTAACCCTAACCCTAACCCTAATAGACCTAACCCTAAACGGAACTCTAAACCTCAGCTGTGCATGGCATGTACATAACCCTAACCCTAACCCTAACCCTAACCCTAACCCTAACCCTAACCCTAACCCTAACCCTATCATTAAGATACCTAACCCTAAACGGAACTCAAAACCTCAGCTGTGCCTGGCATGTACCTAACTTTAACCCTAACCCTATCCCTAACCCTAACCCGAACCCTAACCCTAATCCTAAACCTAACCCTAATCCTGACCGTAAGAGGCCTAACCCTAAACGGAACTCTAAATCTCAGCTGTGCATGGCATGTACCTAACCCTAACCCTAACCCTAACCCTAACCCTAACCCTAACCCTAACCCTAACCCTAACCCTAAAACTGACCCTAAGAGAGCTAACCCTAAACGAAGCTCTAAACCTCTGCTGTGCATGGCATGTACCTAACCCTAACCCTAACCCTAACCCTAACCCTAAGAGACCTAACCCTAAACGGAACTCTAAACCTCAGCTGTGCATGGCATGTACCTAACCCTAACCCTAACCCTATCCCTAACCCTAACCCGAAACCTAACCCTAACCCTATCCCTAACCCTAAAACTGACCCTAAGAGAGCTAACCCTAAACGGAGCTCTAAACCTCTGCTGTGCATGGCATGTACCTAACCCTAACCCTAACCCTAACCCTAACCCTAACCCTAACCCGAAACCTAACCCTAACCCTATCCCTAACCCTAAAACTGACCCTAAGATAGCTAACCCTAAACGGAGCTCTAAACCTCTGCTGTGCATGGCATGTACCTAACCCTAACCCTAACCCTAACCCTAACCCTAACCCTAACCCTAACCCTAACCCTAACCCTAACCCTAACACTAAACTTTACCCTAACCCTAAGCCTAACCCTAACCCTAACCCTAACCCTAACCCTAACCCTAATAGACCTAACCCTAAATGGAATTCAAAACCTCAGCTGTGCTTGGCATGTACCTAACCCTAACCCTAACCCTAACCCTAACCCTAACCCTAACCCTAACCCTAACCCTAACCCTAACCCTAAGATACCTAACCCTAAACGGAACTCAAAACCTCAGCTGTGCATGGCATGTACCTAACCCTAACCCTAACCCTATCCCTAACCCTAACCTGAACCCTAACCCTAATCCTGACCCTAAGAGGCCTAACCCTAAACGGATCTCTAAATCTCAGCTGTGCATGGCATGTACATAACCCTAACCCTAAGCCTAACCCTAACCCTAACCCTAACCCTAACCCTAACCCTAACCCTAACCCTAACCCTAAAACTGAGCCTATGAGAGCTAACCCTAAACGGAGCTCTAAACCTCTGCTGTGCATGGCATGTACCTAACCCTAACCCTAACCCTAACCCTAACCCTAACCCTAACCCTAACCCTAACCCTAACCCTAACCCTAACCCTAACCCTAACCCTAACCCTAAACTTTACCCTAACCCTAACCCTAACCCTAACCCTAACCCGAACCCTAACCCTAACCCTAATAGACCTAACCCTAAACGGAATTCAAAACCTCAGCTGTGCTTGGCATGTACCTAACCCTAACCCTATCCCTAACCCTAAAACTGACCCTAAGAGAGCTAACCCTAAACGGAGCTCTGAACCTCTGCTGTGCATGGCATGTACCTAACCCTAACCCTAACCCTAACCCTAACCCTAACCCTAACCCTAACCCTAACCCTAACCCTAACCCTAACCCTAACACTAAACTTTACCCTAACCCTAACCCTAACCCTAACCCTAACCCTCACCCTAACCCTAACCCTAATAGACCTAACCCGAAACGGAATTCAAAACCTCAGCTGTGCTTGGCATGTACCTAACCCTAACCCTAACCCTAACCCTAACCCTAACCCTAACCCTAACCCTAAGATACCTAACCCTAAACGGAACTCAAAACCTCAGCTGTGCATGGCATGTACCTAACCCTAACCCTAACCCTATCCCTAACCCTAACCTGAACCCTAACCCTAATCCTAAACCTAACCCTAATCCTGACCCTAAGAGGCCTAACCCTAAACGGATCTCTAAGTCTCAGCTGTGCATGGCATGTACATAACCCTAACCCTAAGCCTAAGCCTAAGCCTAAGCCTAACCCTAACCCTAACCCTAACCCTAACCCTAACCCTAAAACTGACCCTAAGAGAGCTAACCCTAAACGGAGCTCTAAACCTCTGCTGTGCATGGCATGTACCTAACCCTAACCCTAACCCTAACCCTAACCCTAACCCTAACCCTAACCCTAACCCGAACCCTAACCCTAACCCTAATAGACCTAACCCTAAACGGAATTCAAAACCTCAGCTGTGCTTGGCATGTACCTAACCCTAACCCTAACCCTAACCCTAACCCTAACCCTAACCCTAATCCTGACCCTAAGAGGCCTAACCCTAAACGGAACTCTAAATCTCAGC
>NW_026599592.1:1060000-1062500 GCF_023634155.1 Falco peregrinus | reverse complement strand
TCCCTAACCCTAACCTGAACCCTAACCCTAATCCTGACCCTAAGAGGCCTAACCCTAAACGGATCTCTAAATCTCAGCTGTGCATGGCATGTACATAACCCTAACCCTAAGCCTAAGCCTAACCCTAACCCTAACCCTAACCCTAACCCTATCCCTAACCCTAAAACTGACCCTAAGAGAGCTAACCCTAAACGGAGCTCTAAACCTCTGCTGTGCATGGCATGTACCTAACCCTAACCCTAACCCTAACCCTAACCCTAACCCTAACCCTAACCCTAACCCTAACCCTAACCCTAACACTAAACTTTCCCCTAACCCTAACCCTAACCCTAACCCTAAACTTTACCCTAACCCTAACCCTAACCCTAACCCTAACCCGAACCCTAACCCTAACCCTAATAGACCTAACCCTAAACGGAATTCAAAACCTCAGCTGTGCTTGGCATGTACCTAACCCTAACCCTAACCCTAACCCTAACCCTAACCCTAACCCTAACCCTAACCCTAACCCTAACCCTAAGATACCTAACCCTAAACGGAACTCAAAACCTCAGCTGTGCATGGCATGTACCTAACCCTAACCCTAACCCTATCCCTAACCCTAACCTGAACCCTAACCCTAATCCTAAACCTAACCCTAATCCTGACCCTAAGAGGCCTAACCCTAAACGGATCTCTAAATCTCAGCTGTGCATGGCATGTACATAACCCTAACCCTAACCCTAAGGCTAACCCTAACCCTAACCCTAACCCTAACCCTAACCCTAACCCTAACCCTAAAACTGACCCTAAGAGAGCTAACCCTAAACGGAGCTCTAAACCTCTGCTGTGCATGGCATGTACCTAACCCTAACCCTAACCCTAACCCTAACCCTAACCCTAACCCTAACCCTAACCCTAACCCTAACCCTAACCCTAACACTAAACTTTACCCTAACCCTAACCCTAACCCTAACCCTAACCCGAACCCTAACCCTAACCCTAATAGACCTAACCCTAAACGGAATTCAAAACCTCAGCTGTGCTTGGCATGTACCTAACCCTAACCCTAACCCTAACCCTAACCCTAACCCTAATCCTAATCCTGACCCTAAGAGGCCTAACCCTAAACGGAACTCTAAACCTCAGCTGTGCATGGCATGTACATAACCCTAACCCTAACCCTAACCCTAACCCTAACCCTAACCCTAACCCTAACCCTAACCCTAACCCTATCATTAAGATACCTAACCCTAAACGAAACTCAAAACCTCAGCTGTGCCTGGCATGTACCTAACTTTAACCCTAACCCTATCCCTAACCCTAACCCGAACCCTAACCCTAATCCTAAACCTAACCCTAATCCTGACCCTAAGAGGCCTAACCCTAAACGGAACTCTAAACCTACAGCTGTGCATGGCATGTACCTAACCCTAACCCTAACCCTAACCCTAACCCTAACCCTAACCCTAACCCTAACCCTAACCCTAAAACTGACCCTAAGAGAGCTAACCCTAAACGAAGCTCTAAACCTCTGCTGTGCATGGCCTGTACCTAACCCTAACCCTAACCCTACCCTAACCCTAAGAGACCTAACCCTAAACGGAACTCAAAACCTCAGCTGTGCATGGCATGTACGTAACCCTAACCCTAACCCTATCCCTAACCCTAACTTGAAACCTAACCCTAACCCTATCCCTAACACAAACACTGACCCTAAGAGAGCTAACCCTAAACGGAGCTCTAAACCTCTGCTGTGCATGGCATGTACCTAACCCTAACCCTAACCCTAACCCTAACCCTAACCCTAACACTAAACTTTACCCTAACCCTAACCCTAACCCTAACCCTAACCCTAACCCTAACCCTAATAGACCTAACCCTAAACGGAATTCAAAACCTCAGCTGTGCTTGGCATGTACCTAACCCTAACCCTAACCCTAACCCTAACCCTAACCCTAACCCTAAGATACCTAACAGTAAACGGAACTCAAAACCTCAGCTGTGCATGGCATGTACCTAACCCTAACCCTAACCCTATCCCTAACCCTAACCTGAACCCTAACCCTAATCCTGACCCTAAGAGGCCTAACCCTAAACGGATCTCTAAATCTCAGCTGTGCATGGCATGTACATAACCCTAACCCTAAGCCTAAGCCTAACCCTAACCCTAACCCTAACTCTAACCCTATCCCTAACCCTAAAACTGACCCTAAGAGAGCTAACCCTAAACGGAGCTCTAAACCTCTGCTGTGCATGGCATGTACCTAACCCTAACCCTAACCCTAACCCTAACCCTAACCCTAACCCTAACCCTAACCCTAACCCTAACCCTAACCCTAACCCTAACCCTAACACTAACCTTTCCCCTAACCCTAACCCTAACCCTAACCCTAACCCGAACCCTAACCCTAACCCTAATAGACCTAACCCTAAACGGAATTCAAAACCTCAGCTGTGCTTGGCATGTACCTAACCCTAACCCTAACCCTAACCCTAACCCTAACCCTAACCCTAACCC
>NW_026599592.1:975000-977500 GCF_023634155.1 Falco peregrinus | reverse complement strand
TAACCCTAACCCTAACCCTAACCCTAATCCTGAAACTAAGAGGCCTAACCCTTAACGGAACTCAACCTCAGCTGTGCATGGCAGGTACGTAACCCTAACCCTAGCCCTAACCCTAACGTAACCCTAACCCTAACCCTAACCCTAACCCTAACCCTAACCCTAACCCTAACCCTAACCCTAACCCTAACCCTAACCCTAACCCTAACCCTAACCCTAACCCTAACCCTAACCCTAACCCTAAGAGACCTAACCCTAAACGGAACTCAAAACCTCAGCTGTGCTTGGCATGTACCTAACCCTAACCCTAACCCTAACCCTAAACCTAACACTAACCCTAACCCTAACCCTAATCCTGAAACTAAGAGGCCTAACCCTAAACGGAACTCAACCTCAGCTGTGCATGGCAGGTACGTAACCCTAACCCTAGCCCTAACCCTAACCCTAACCCTAACCCTAACCCTAAGAGACCTAACCCTAAACGGAACTCTAAACCTCAGCTGTGCATGGCATGTACCTAACCCTAACCCTAACCCTAACCCTAACCCTAACCCTAACCCTAACCCTAACCCTAACCCTAAGAGACCTAACCCTAAACGGAACTCTAAACCTCAGCTGTGCATGGCATGTACCTAACCCTAACCCTAACCCTAAACCGAACCCTAACCCTAACCCTAAGAGACCTAACCCTAAACGGAACTCTAAACCTCAGCTGTGCATTGCATATACCTAACCCTAACCCTAACGCTAACCCTAACCCTAACCCTAACCCTAACCCTAACCCTAACCCTAAGAGACCTAACCCTAAACGGAACTCAAAACCTCAGCTGTGCATGGCATGTACCTAACCCTAACCCTAACCCTAACCTTAACCCTAACCCTAAAAGACCTAACCCTATACGGAACTCTAAACCTCAGCTGTGCATGGCATGTACCTAACCCTAACCCTAACCCTAACCCTAACCCTAACCCTAAAAGACCTAACCCTAAACGGAACTCAAAACCTCAGCTGTGCATGGCATGTACCTAACCCTAACCCTAACCCTAACCCTAACCCTAATCCTAAACCTAACCCTAATCCTGACCCTAAGAGGCCTAACCCTAGACGGAACTCTAAACTTCAGCTGTGCATGGCATGTACATAACCCTAACCCTAACCCTAACCCTAACCTAAACCCTAACCCTAAGTGACCTAACCCTAAACGGAACTCTAAACCTCAGCTGTGCATGGCATGTACATAACCCTAACCCTAACCCTAACCCTAACCCTAACCCTAACCCTAACCCTAACCCTAACCCTAAGAGACCTAACCCTAAACGGAACTCTAAACCTCAGCTGTGCATGGCATATATCTAACCCTAACCCTAACCCTAACCCTAACCCTAAGTCTAACCCTAACCCTAAGAGACCTAACCCTAAACGGAACTCAAAACCTCAGCTGTGCATGGCATGTACCTAACCCTAACCCTAACCCTAACCCTAACCCTAAAAGACCTAACCCTAAACGGAACTGAAAACCTCAGCTGTGCATGGCATGTACCTAACCCTAACCCTAACCCTAACCCTAATCCTAACCCTAACCATAACCCTAACCCTAAAAGACCTAACCCTAAACAGAACTCTAAACCTCAGCTGTGCATGGCAGGTACATAACCCTAACCCTAACCCTAACCCTAACCCTAACCCTAACCCTAACCCTAACCCTAACCCTAACCCTAAGAGACCTAACCCTAAACGGAACTCAAAACCTCAGCTGTGCTTGGCATGTACCTAACCCTAACCCTAACCCTAACCCTAACCCTAACCCTAACCCTAACCCTAACCCTAACCCTAATCCTGAAACTAAGAGGCCTAACCCTTAACGGAACTCAACCTCAGCTGTGCATGGCAGGTACGTAACCCTAACCCTAGCCCTAACCCTAACGTAACCCTAACCCTAACCCTAACCCTAACCCTAACCCTAACCCTAACCCTAACCCTAACCCTAACCCTAACCCTAACCCTAACCCTAACCCTAAGAGACCTAACCCTAAACGGAACTCAAAACCTCAGCTGTGCATGGCATGTACATAACCCTAACCCTAACCCTAACCCTAACCCTAACCCTAACCCTAACCCTAAGAGACCTAACCCTAAACGGAACTCTAAACCTCAGCTGTGCATGGCATGTACCTAACCATAACCCTAACCCTAACCCTAACCCTAACCCTAACCCTAACCCTAACCCTAACCCTAACCCTAACCCTAACCCTAACCCTAACCCTAAGAGAGCTAACCCTAAACGGAACTCTAAACCTCAGCTGTGCATGGCATGTACCTAATCCTAACCCTAACCCTAACGCTAACCCTAACCCTAACCCTAACCCTAACCCTAACCCTAACCCTAACCCTAAGAGACCTAACCCTACACGGAACTCAAAACCTCAGCTGTGCATGGCATGTACCTAACCCTAACCCTAACCCTAACCCTAACCCTAACCCTAACCCTAACCCTAACCCTAA
>NW_026599592.1:822500-827500 GCF_023634155.1 Falco peregrinus | reverse complement strand
CTAACCCTAACCCTAACCCTAACCCTAACCCTAACCCTAACCCTAAAACTGACCCTGAGAGAGCTAACCCTAAACGGAACTCTAAACCTACAGCTGGGCATGGCATGTACCTAACCCTAACCCTAACCCTAACCCTAACCCTAACCCTAACCCTAAGAGACCTAACCCTAAACGGAATTCAAAACCTCAGCTGTGCATGGCATGTGCCTAACCCTAACCCTAACCCTAACCCTAACCCTAACCCTAAGAGACCTAACCCTAAACGGAACTCTAAACCTCAGCTGTGCATGGCATGTACCTAACCCTAACCCTAACCCTAACCCTAACCCTAACCCTAACCCTAACCCTAACCCTAACCCTAACCCTAACCCTAACCCTAACCCTAACCCTAACCCTAACCCTAACCCTAACCCTAACCCTACAGCTGTGCATGGCATGTACCTAACCCTAACCCTAACCCTAACCCTAACCCTAACCCTAACCCTAACCCTAACCCTAAAATACCTAACCCTACACGGAACTCAAAACCTCAGCTGTGCATGGCATGTACCTAACCCTAACCCTAACCCTAAACCTAACCCTAACCCTAACCGTAACCGTAACCCTAACCCTAACCCTAACTCTAACCCTAACCCTAAGAGACCTAACCCTAAACGGAACTCTAAACCTCAGCTGTGCATGGCATGTACCTAACCCTAACACTAACTCTAACCGTAACCCTAACCCTAACCCTAACCCTAACCCTAAGAGACCTAACCCTAAACGGAATTCAAAACCTCAGCTGTGCATGGCATGTGCCTAACCCTAACCCTAACCCTAACCCTAACCCTAACCCTAAGAGACCTAACCCTAAACGGAACTCTAAACCTCAGCTGTGCATGGCATGTACCTAACCCTAACCCTAACCCTAACCCTAACCCTAACCCTAACCCTAAACCTAACCCTAACCCTAACCCTAACCCTAACCCTAATCCTAAACCTAACCCTAACCCTAATCCTGACCCTAAGAGGCCTAACCCTAGTTGGAACTCTAAACCTCAGCTGTGCATGGCATGTACATAACCCTAACCCTAACCCTAACCCTAACCCTAACCCTAACCCTAACCCTAATCCTAAAACTGACCCTAAGAGAGCTAAACCTAAACGGAACTCTAAACCTCAGCTGTGCATGGCATGTACCTAACCCTAACCCTAACCCTAACCCTAACCCTAACCCTAACCCTAACCCTAACCCTAACCCTAACCCTAACCCTAACCCTAACCCTAACCCTAACCCTAACCCTAATCATAAACCTAACCCTAATCCTGACCCTAAGAGGCCTAACCCTAAACGGAACTCTAATCCTCAGCTGTGCATGGCATGTACATAACCCTAACCCTAACCCTAAACCTAAACCTAACCCTAACCCTAAACCTAACCCTAACCCTAAGAGGCCTAACACTAAACGGAACTCAAAACCTCAGCTGTGCTTGGCATGTACCTAACCCTAACCCTAACCCTAACCCTAACCCTAACCCTAACCCTAACCCTAACCCTAACCCTAAGAGACCTAACCCTAAACGGAACTCTAAACCTCAGCTGTGCTTGGCATGTACCTAACCCTAACCCTAACCCTAACCCTAACCCTAACCCTAACCCTAAACCTAACCCTAAACCTAACCCTAATCCTGAAACTAAGAGGCCTAACCCTAAACGGAACTCAACCTCAGCTGTGCATGGCAGGTACGTAACCCTAACCCTAGCCCTAACCCTAACCCTAACCCTAACCCTAACCCTAACCCTAACCCTAACCCTAACCCTAACCCTAACCCTAAGAGACCTAACCCTAAACGGAACTCAAAACCTCAGCTGTGCATGGCATGTACCTAACCCTAACCCTAACCCTAACCCTAACCCTAACCCTAACCCTAACCCTAACCCTAAGAGACCTAACCCTAAACGGAACTCTAAACCTCAGCTGTGCATGGCATGTACCTAACCCTAACCCTAACCCTAACCCTAACCCTAAGAGACCTAACCCTAAACGGAACTCAAAACCTCATCTGTGCTTGGCATGTACCTAATCCTAACCCTAACCCTAACCCTAACCCTAACCCTAATCCTAAACCTAACCCTAATCCTGACCCTAAGAGGCCTAACCCTAGACGGAACTCTAAACCCCAGCTGTGCATGGCATGTACATAACCCTAACCCTAACCCTAAGCCTAACCCTAACCTAAACCCTAACCCTAAGTGACCTAACCCTAAACGGAAGTCAAAACCTCAGCTGTGCATGGCATGTACATAACCCTAACCCTAAGCCTAACCCTAACCCTAACCCTAACCCTAATCATAAACCTAACCCTAATCCTGACCCTAAGAGGCCTAACCCTAAACGGAACTCTAAACCTCAGCTGTGCATGGCATGTACATAACCCTAACCCTAACCCTAAACCTAAACCTAACCCTAACCCTAAACCTAACCCTAACCCTAAGAGACCTAACCCTAAACGGAACTCAAAACCTCAGCTGTGCTTGGCATGTACCTAACCCTAACCCTAACCCTAACCCTAACCCTAACCCTAAACCTAACCCTAACCCTAACCCTAACCCTAACCCTAATCCTAAACCTAACCCTAACCCTAATCCTGACCCTAAGAGGCCTAACCCTAGTTGGAACTCTAAACCTCAGCTGTGCATGGCATGTACATAACCCTAACCCTAACCCTAACCCTAACCCTAACCCTAACCCTAATCCTAAAACTGACCCTGAGAGAGCTAAACCTAAACGGAACTCTAAACCTCAGCTGTGCATGGCATGTACCTAACCCTAACCCTAACCCTAACCCTAACCCTAACCCTAACCCTAACCCTAACCCTAACCCTAACCCTAACCCTAACCCTAACCCTAACCCTAACCCTAACCCTAACCCTAACCCTAACCCTAATCCTGACCCTAACAGGCCTAACCCTAGTCGGAATTCTAAACCTCAGCTGTGAATGGCATATACATAACCCTAACCCTAACCCTAACCCTAACCCTAACCCTAACCCTAACCCTAACCCTAACCCTAACCCTAACCCTAACCCTAAGTCTAAACCTAACCCTAACCCTAACCCTAACCCTAACCCTAACCCTAACCCTAAAACTGACCCTGAGAGAGCTAACCCTAAACGGAACTCTAAACCTACAGCTGGGCATGGCATGTACCTAACCCTAACCCTAACCCTAACCCTAACCCTAACCCTAACCCTAAGAGACCTAACCCTAAACGGAATTCAAAACCTCAGCTGTGCATGGCATGTGCCTAACCCTAAACCCTAACCCTAACCCTAACCCTAACCCTAAGAGACCTAACCCTAAACGGAACTCTAAACCTCAGCTGTGCATGGCATGTACCTAACCCTAACCCTAACCCTAACCCTAACCCTAACCCTAACCCTAACCCTAACCCTAACCCTAACCCTAACCCTAACCCTAACCCTAACCCTAACCCTAACCCTAACCCTAACCCTAACCCTAACCCTACAGCTGTGCATGGCATGTACCTAACCCTAACCCTAACCCTAACCCTAACCCTAACCCTAACCCTAACCCTAACCCTAAAATACCTAACCCTACACGGAACTCAAAACCTCAGCTGTGCATGGCATGTACCTAACCCTAACCCTAACCCTAAACCTAACCCTAACCCTAACCGTAACCGTAACCCTAACCCTAACCCTAACTCTAACCCTAACCCTAAGAGACCTAACCCTAAACGGAACTCTAAACCTCAGCTGTGCATGGCATGTACCTAACCCTAACACTAACTCTAACCGTAACCCTAACCCTAACCCTAACCCTAACCCTAAGAGACCTAACCCTAAACGGAATTCAAAACCTCAGCTGTGCATGGCATGTGCCTAACCCTAACCCTAACCCTAACCCTAACCCTAACCCTAAGAGACCTAACCCTAAACGGAACTCTAAACCTCAGCTGTGCATGGCATGTACCTAACCCTAACCCTAACCCTAACCCTAACCCTAACCCTAACCCTAACCCTAACCCTAAGAGACCTAACCCTAAACGGAACTCTAAACCTCAGCTGTGCATGGCATGTACATAACCCTAACCCTAACCCTAACCCTAACCCTAACCCTAACCCTAACCCGCACCCTAACCCGCACCCTAACCCTAAAACTGACCCTGAGAGAGCTAACCCTAAACGGAACTCTAAACCTACAGCTGTGCATGGCATGTACCTAACCCTAACCCTAACCCTAACCCTAACCCTAACCCTAACCCTAACCCTAACCCTAACCCTAACCCTAACCCTAAAATACCTAACCCTACACGGAACTCAAAACCTCAGCTAGTGCATGGCATGTACCTAACCCTAACCCTAACCCTAAACCTAACCCTAACCCTAACCGTAACCGTAACCCTAACCCTAACCCTAACTCTAACCCTAACCCTAAGAGACCTAACCCTAAACGGAACTCAAAACCTCAGCTGTGCATGGCATGTACCTAACCCTAACACTAACTCTAACCGTAACCCTAACCCTAACCCTAACCCTAACCCTAAGAGACCTAACCCTAAACGGAATTCAAAACCTCAGCTGTGCATGGCATGTGCCTAACCCTAACCCTAACCCTAACCCTAACCCTAACCCTAATCCTAAACTTAACCCTAATCCTGACACTAAGAGGCCTAACCCTAGACGGAACTCTAAACCTCAGCTGTGCATGGCATGTACATAACCCTAACCCTAACCCTAAGCCTAACCCTAACCCTAACCCTAATCATAAACCTAACCCTAATCCTGACCCTAAGAGGCCTAACCCTAAACGGAACTCTAAACCTCAGCTGTGCATGGCATGTACCTAACCCTAACCCTAACCCTAAACCTAAACCTAACCCTAACCCTAAACCTAACCCTAACCCTAAGAGGCCTAACCCTAAACGGAACTCAAAACCTCAGCTGTGCTTGGCATGTACCTAACCCTAACCCTAACCCTAACCCTAACCCTAAC
>NW_026599592.1:812500-815000 GCF_023634155.1 Falco peregrinus | reverse complement strand
AACCCTAAACGGAACTCTAATCCTCAGCTGTGCATGGCATGTACATAACCCTAACCCTAACCCTAAACCTAAACCTAACCCTAACCCTAAACCTAACCCTAACCCTAAGAGGCCTAACACTAAACGGAACTCAAAACCTCAGCTGTGCTTGGCATGTACCTAACCCTAACCCTAACCCTAACCCTAACCCTAACCCTAACCCTAACCCTAACCCTAACCCTAAGAGACCTAACCCTAAACGGAACTCTAAACCTCAGCTGTGCTTGGCATGTACCTAACCCTAACCCTAAACCTAACCCTAACCCTAACCCTAACCCTAAACCTAACCCTAAACCTAACCCTAATCCTGAAACTAAGAGGCCTAACCCTAAACGGAACTCAACCTCAGCTGTGCATGGCAGGTACGTAACCCTAACCCTAGCCCTAACCCTAACCCTAACCCTAACCCTAACCCTAACCCTAACCCTAACCCTAACCCTAACCCTAACCCTAAGAGACCTAACCCTAAACGGAACTCAAAACCTCAGCTGTGCATGGCATGTACCTAACCCTAACCCTAACCCTAACCCTAACCCTAACCCTAACCCTAACCCTAACCCTAAGAGACCTAACCCTAAACGGAACTCTAAACCTCAGCTGTGCATGGCATGTACCTAACCCTAACCCTAACCCTAACCCTAACCCTAAGAGACCTAACCCTAAACGGAACTCAAAACCTCATCTGTGCTTGGCATGTACCTAATCCTAACCCTAACCCTAACCCTAACCCTAACCCTAATCCTAAACCTAACCCTAATCCTGACCCTAAGAGGCCTAACCCTAGACGGAACTCTAAACCCCAGCTGTGCATGGCATGTACATAACCCTAACCCTAACCCTAAGCCTAACCCTAACCTAAACCCTAACCCTAAGTGACCTAACCCTAAACGGAAGTCAAAACCTCAGCTGTGCATGGCATGTACATAACCCTAACCCTAAGCCTAACCCTAACCCTAACCCTAACCCTAATCATAAACCTAACCCTAATCCTGACCCTAAGAGGCCTAACCCTAAACGGAACTCTAAACCTCAGCTGTGCATGGCATGTACATAACCCTAACCCTAACCCTAAACCTAAACCTAACCCTAACCCTAAACCTAACCCTAACCCTAAGAGACCTAACCCTAAACGGAACTCAAAACCTCAGCTGTGCTTGGCATGTACCTAACCCTAACCCTAACCCTAACCCTAACCCTAACCCTAAACCTAACCCTAACCCTAACCCTAACCCTAACCCTAATCCTAAACCTAACCCTAACCCTAATCCTGACCCTAAGAGGCCTAACCCTAGTTGGAACTCTAAACCTCAGCTGTGCATGGCATGTACATAACCCTAACCCTAACCCTAACCCTAACCCTAACCCTAACCCTAATCCTAAAACTGACCCTGAGAGAGCTAAACCTAAACGGAACTCTAAACCTCAGCTGTGCATGGCATGTACCTAACCCTAACCCTAACCCTAACCCTAACCCTAACCCTAACCCTAACCCTAACCCTAACCCTAACCCTAACCCTAACCCTAACCCTAACCCTAACCCTAACCCTAACCCTAACCCTAACCCTAATCCTGACCCTAACAGGCCTAACCCTAGTCGGAATTCTAAACCTCAGCTGTGAATGGCATATACATAACCCTAACCCTAACCCTAACCCTAACCCTAACCCTAACCCTAACCCTAACCCTAACCCTAACCCTAACCCTAACCCTAAGTCTAAACCTAACCCTAACCCTAACCCTAACCCTAACCCTAACCCTAACCCTAAAACTGACCCTGAGAGAGCTAACCCTAAACGGAACTCTAAACCTACAGCTGGGCATGGCATGTACCTAACCCTAACCCTAACCCTAACCCTAACCCTAACCCTAACCCTAAGAGACCTAACCCTAAACGGAATTCAAAACCTCAGCTGTGCATGGCATGTGCCTAACCCTAAACCCTAACCCTAACCCTAACCCTAACCCTAAGAGACCTAACCCTAAACGGAACTCTAAACCTCAGCTGTGCATGGCATGTACCTAACCCTAACCCTAACCCTAACCCTAACCCTAACCCTAACCCTAACCCTAACCCTAACCCTAACCCTAACCCTAACCCTAACCCTAACCCTAACCCTAACCCTAACCCTAACCCTAACCCTACAGCTGTGCATGGCATGTACCTAACCCTAACCCTAACCCTAACCCTAACCCTAACCCTAACCCTAACCCTAACCCTAAAATACCTAACCCTACACGGAACTCAAAACCTCAGCTGTGCATGGCATGTACCTAACCCTAACCCTAACCCTAAACCTAACCCTAACCCTAACCGTAACCGTAACCCTAACCCTAACCCTAACTCTAACCCTAACCCTAAGAGACCTAACCCTAAACGGAACTCTAAACCTCAGCTGTGCATGGCATGTACCTAACCCTAACACTAACTCTAACCGTAACCCTAACCCTAACCCTAACCCTA
>NW_026599592.1:782500-787500 GCF_023634155.1 Falco peregrinus | reverse complement strand
TAACCCTAAACGGAACTCTAAACCTCAGCTGTGCATGGCATGTACCTAACCCTAACCCTAACCCTAACCCTAACCCTAACCCTAACCCTAAGAGACCTAACCCTAAACGGAACTCAAAACCTCAGCTGTGCTTGGCATGTACCTAACCCTAACCCTAACCCTAACCCTAACCCTAAACCTAAACCTAACCCTAATCCTGAAACTAAGAGGCCTAACCATAAACGGAACTCAACCTCAGCTGTGCATGGCAGGTACGTAACCCTAACCCTAGCCCTAACCCTAACCCTAACCCTAACCCTAACCCTAACCCTAACCCTAACCCTTACCCTAACCCTAACCCTAACCCTAACCCTAACCCTAAGAGACCTAACCCTAAACGGAACTCAAAACCTCAGCTGTGCATGGCATGTACATAACCCTAACCCTAACCCTAACCCTAAGAGACCTAACCCTAAACGGAACTCAAAACCTCAGCTGTGCATGGCATGTACCTAACCCTAACCCTAACCCTAACCCTAACCCTAACCCTAACCCTAACCCTAACCCTAACCCTAACCCTAACCCTAAAAGACCTAACCCTAAACGGAACTCTAAACCTCAGCTGTGCATGGCATGTACCTAACCCTAACCCTAACCCTAACCCTAAACCTAAGAGACCTAACCCTAAACGGAACTCAAAACCTCATCTGTGCTTGGCATGTACCTAATCCTAACCCTAACCCTAACCCTAACCCTAACCCTAATCCTAAACCTAACCCTAATCCTGACCCTAAGAGGCCTAACCCTAGACGGAACTCTAAACCTCAGCTGTGCATGGCATGTACATAACCCTAACCCTAACCCTAAGCCTAACCCTAACCTAAACCCTAACCCTAAGAGACCTAACCCTAAACGGAACTCAAAACCTCAGCTGTGCATGGCATGTACATAACCCTAACCCTAACCCTAACCCTAACCCTAACCCTAAGAGACCTAACCCTAAACGGAATTCAAAACCTCAGCTGTGCATGGCATGTACATAACCCTAACCCTAACCCTAACCCTAACCCTAACCGTAAGAGACCTAACCCTAAATGGAACTCAAAAGCTCATCTGTGCTTGACATGTACCTAACCCTAACCCTAACCCTAACCCTAACCCTAACCCTAACCCTAACCCTAACCCTAACCCTAACCCTAAGAGACCTAACCCTAAACGGAACTCAAAACCTCAGCTGTGCATGGCATGTACCTAACCCTAACCCTAACCCTAACCCTAACCCTAACCCTAACCGTAACCGGAACCCTAACCCTAACCCTAACCCTAACCTTAAAAGACCTAACCCTAAACGGAACTCTAAACCTACAGCTGTGCATGGCATGTACCTAACCCTAACCCTAACCCTAACCCTAACCCTAACCCTAACCCTAACCCTAACCCTAACCCTAACCCTAAACGTAACCCTAACCTTAACCCTAACCCTAAGAGACCTAACCCTAAACGGAACTCTAAACCTCAGTTGTGCATGGCATGTACCTAACCCTAACCCTAACCCTAACCCTAACCCTAACCCTAACCCTAACCCTAACCCTAACCCTAATCCTAAACCTAACCCTAACCCTAATCCTGACCCTAACAGGCCTAACCCTAGTCGGAATTCTAAACCTCAGCTGTAAATGGCATATACATAACCCTAACCCTAACTCTAACCCTAACCCTAACCCTAACCCTAACCCTAACCCTAACCCTAAAACTGACCCTACGAAAGCTAACCCTAAACGGAACTCTAAACCTCAGCTGTGCATGGCATGTACCTAACCCTAACCCTAACCCTAACCCTAACCCTAACCCTAACCCTAACCCTAACCCTAACCCTAACCCTAACCCTAAGAGACCTAACCATAAACAGAACTCTAAACCTCAGCTGTGCATGGCATGTACCTAACCCTAACCCTAACCCTAACCCTAACCCTAACCCTAACCCTAACCCTAACCCTAAAACTGACCCTAAGAGAGCTAACCCTAAACGGAACTCTAAACCTCAGCTGTGCATGGCATGTACCTAACCCTAACCCTAACCCTAACCCTAACCCTAACCCTAACCCTAACCCTAACCCTAACCCTAACCCTAACCCTAACCTTAAAAGACCTAACCCTAAACGGAACTCTAAACCTACAGCTGTGCATGACATGTACCTAACCCTAACCCTAACCCTAACCCTAACCCTAACCCTAACCGTAACCCTAACCTTAACCCTATCCCTAAGAGACCTAACCCTAAACGGAACTCTAAACCTCAGCTGTGCATGGCATGTACCTAACCCTAACCCTAACCCTAACCCTAACCCTAACCCTAATCCTAAACCTAACCCTAATCCTGACCCTAAGAGGCCTAACCCTAAACGGAGCTCTAAACCTCAGCTGTGCATGGCATGTACCTAACCCTAACCCTAACCCTAACCCTAACCCTAACCCTAACCCTAAAAGACCTAACCCTACACGGAACTCAAAACCTCAGCTGTGCATGGCATGTACCTAACCCTAACCCTAACCCTACCCCTAATCCTAACTCTAACCCTAACCCTAACCCTAACCCTAACCCTAAGAGACCTAACCCTAAACGGAACTCAAAACCTCAGCTGTGCATGGCATATACCTAACCCTAACCCTAACCCTAACCCTAACCCTAACCCTAACCCTAACCCTAACCCTAACCCTAACCCTAAGAGACCTAACCCTAAACGGAACTCTAAACCTCATCTATGCATGGCATGTACCTAACCCTAACCCTAACCCTAACCTTAACCCTAACCCTAAACGACCTAACCCTAAACGGAACTCTAAACCTCAGCTGTGCATGGCATGTACCTAACCCTAACCGTAACCCTAACCCTAACCCTAAGAGAGCTAACCCTAAACGGAACTCTAAACCTCAGCTGTGCATGGCATGTACCTAACCCTAACCCTAACCCTAACCCTAACCCTAACCCTAACCCTAACCCTAACCCTAACCCTAACCCTAACCCTAAAAGACCTAACCCTACACGGAACTCAAAACCTCAACTGTGCATGGCATGTACCTAACCCTAACCCTAACCCTAACCCTAACCCTAACTCTAACCCTAACCCTAACCCTAACCCTAACCCTAACCCTAAGAGACCTAACCCTAATCGGAACTCTAGACCTCAGCTGTGCATGGCATATACCTAACACTAACCCTAACGCTAACCCTAACCCTACCCCTAACCCTAACCCTAACCCTAAGTCTAAGTCTAAGTCTAACCCTAAGAGACCTAACCCTAAACGGAACTCAAAACCTCAGCTGTGCATGGCATGTACCTAACCCTAACCCTAACCCTAACCCTAACCCTAAAAGACCTAACCCTAAATGGAACTGAAAACCTCAGCTGTGCATGGCATGTACATAACCCTAACCCTAACCCTAACCCTAATCCTAACTCTAACCATAACCCTAACCCTAAAAGACCTAACCCTAAACGGAACTCTAAACCTCAGCTGTGCATGGCATGTACCTAACCCTAACCCTAACCCTAACCCTAACCCTAACCCTAACCCTAAGAGACCTAACCCTAACCCTAAGAGACCTAACCCTAAACGGAACTCTAAACCTCAGCTGTGCTTTGCATGTACCTAACCCTAACCCTAACCCTAACCCTAAAACTAACGCTAACCCTAACCCTAACACTAACCCTAACCCTAAACCTAACCCTAATCCTGAGACTAAGAGGCCTAACCCTAAACGGAACTCAACCTCAGCTGTGCATGGCAGGTACATAACCCTAACCCTAACCCTAACCCTAACCCTAACCCTAACCCTAACTCTAAACCTAAGAGACCTAACCCTAAACGGAACTCAAAACCTCAGCTGTGCTTGGCATGTACCTAACCCTAACCCTAACCCTAACCCTAACCCTAACCCTAACCCTAACCATAACCCTAACCCTAAAAGACCTAACCCTAAACGGAACTCTAAACCTCAGCTGTGCATGGCATGTACCTAACCCTAACCCTAACCCTAACCCTAACCCTAACCCTAACCCTAACCCTAACCCTAAAACTGACCCTAAGAGAGCTAACCCTAAACGGAACTCTAAACCTCAGCTGTGCATGGCATGTACCTAACCCTAACCCTAACCCTAACCCTAACCCTAACCCTAACCCTAACCCTAACCCTAACCCTAACCTTAAAAGACCTAACCCTAAACGGAACTCTAAACCTACAGCTGTGCATGACATGTACCTAACCCTAACCCTAACCCTAACCCTAACCCTAACCCTAACCGTAACCCTAACCTTAACCCTATCCCTAAGAGACCTAACCCTAAACGGAACTCTAAACCTCAGCTGTGCATGGCATGTACCTAACCCTAACCCTAACCCTAACCCTAACCCTAACCCTAATCCTAAACCTAACCCTAATCCTGACCCTAAGAGGCCTAACCCTAAACGGAGCTCTAAACCTCAGCTGTGCATGGCATGTACCTAACCCTAACCCTAACCCTAACCCTAACCCTAACCCTAACCCTAAAAGACCTAACCCTACACGGAACTCAAAACCTCAGCTGTGCATGGCATGTACCTAACCCTAACCCTAACCCTACCCCTAATCCTAACTCTAACCCTAACCCTAACCCTAACCCTAACCCTAAGAGACCTAACCCTAAACGGAACTCAAAACCTCAGCTGTGCATGGCATATACCTAACCCTAACCCTAACCCTAACCCTAACCCTAACCCTAACCCTAACCCTAACCCTAACCCTAACCCTAAGAGACCTAACCCTAAACGGAACTCTAAACCTCATCTATGCATGGCATGTACCTAACCCTAACCCTAACCCTAACCTTAACCCTAACCCTAAAAGACCTAACCCTAAACGGAACTCTAAACCTCAGCTGTGCATGGCATGTACCTAACCCTAACCGTAACCCTAACCCTAACCCTAAGAGAGCTAACCCTAAACGGAACTCTAAACCTCAGCTGTGCATGGCATGTACCT
>NW_026599592.1:762500-770000 GCF_023634155.1 Falco peregrinus | reverse complement strand
CTAACCCTAACCCTAACCCTAACCCTAACCCTAACCCTAACCCTAAAAGACCTAACCCTAAACGGAACTCTAAACCTCAGCTGTGCATGGCATGTACCTAACCCTAACCCTAACCCTAACCCTAACCCTAAAAGACCTAACCCTAAACGGAACTCTAATCCTCAGCTGTGCATGGCATGTACCTAACCCTAACCCTAACCCTAACCCTAACCCTAACCCTAACCCTAATCCTAAACCTAACCCTAATCCTGACCCTAAGAGGCCTAACCCTAGACGGAACTCTAAACCTCAGCTGTGCATGGCATGTACATAACCCTAACCTTAACCCTAAGCCTAACCCTAACCTAAACCCTAACCCTAAGTGACCTAACCCTAAACGGAACTCTAAACCTCAGCTGTGCATGGCATGTACATAACCCTAACCCTAACCCTAACCCTAATCCTAAACCTAACCCTAATCCTGACCCTAAGAGGCCTAACCCTAAACGGAACTCTAAACCTCAGCTGTGCATGGCAGGTACATAACCCTAACCCTAACGCTAACCCTAACCCTAACCCTAACCCTAACCCTAACCCTAACCCTAACCCTAACCCTAAGAGACCTAACCATAAACGGAACTCAAAACCTCAGCTGTGCTTGGCATGTACCTAACCCTATCCCTAACCCTAACCCTAACCCTAACCATAACCCTAAACCTAAAAGACCTAACCCTAAACGGAACTCTAAACCTCAGCTGTGCATGGCATGTACCTAACCCTAACCCTAACCCTAACCCTAACCCTAACCCTAACCCTAACCCTAAGAGACCTAACCCTAAACGGAACTCAAAACCTCAGCTGTGCTTGGCATGTACCTAACCCTAACCCTAACCCTAACCCTAACCCTAAACCTAAACCTAACCCTAATCCTGAAACTAAGAGGCCTAACCATAAACGGAACTCAACCTCAGCTGTGCATGGCAGGTACGTAACCCTAACCCTAGCCCTAACCCTAACCCTAACCCTAACCCTAACCCTAACCCTAACCCTAACCCTTACCCTAACCCTAACCCTAACCCTAACCCTAACCCTAAGAGACCTAACCCTAAACGGAACTCAAAACCTCAGCTGTGCATGGCATGTACATAACCCTAACCCTAACCCTAACCCTAAGAGACCTAACCCTAAACGGAACTCAAAACCTCAGCTGTGCATGGCATGTACCTAACCCTAACCCTAACCCTAACCCTAACCCTAACCCTAACCCTAACCCTAACCCTAACCCTAACCCTAACCCTAAAAGACCTAACCCTAAACGGAACTCTAAACCTCAGCTGTGCATGGCATGTACCTAACCCTAACCCTAACCCTAACCCTAAACCTAAGAGACCTAACCCTAAACGGAACTCAAAACCTCATCTGTGCTTGGCATGTACCTAATCCTAACCCTAACCCTAACCCTAACCCTAACCCTAATCCTAAACCTAACCCTAATCCTGACCCTAAGAGGCCTAACCCTAGACGGAACTCTAAACCTCAGCTGTGCATGGCATGTACATAACCCTAACCCTAACCCTAAGCCTAACCCTAACCTAAACCCTAACCCTAAGAGACCTAACCCTAAACGGAACTCAAAACCTCAGCTGTGCATGGCATGTACATAACCCTAACCCTAACCCTAACCCTAACCCTAACCCTAAGAGACCTAACCCTAAACGGAATTCAAAACCTCAGCTGTGCATGGCATGTACATAACCCTAACCCTAACCCTAACCCTAACCCTAACCGTAAGAGACCTAACCCTAAATGGAACTCAAAAGCTCATCTGTGCTTGACATGTACCTAACCCTAACCCTAACCCTAACCCTAACCCTAACCCTAACCCTAACCCTAACCCTAACCCTAACCCTAAGAGACCTAACCCTAAACGGAACTCAAAACCTCAGCTGTGCATGGCATGTACCTAACCCTAACCCTAACCCTAACCCTAACCCTAACCCTAACCGTAACCGGAACCCTAACCCTAACCCTAACCCTAACCTTAAAAGACCTAACCCTAAACGGAACTCTAAACCTACAGCTGTGCATGGCATGTACCTAACCCTAACCCTAACCCTAACCCTAACCCTAACCCTAACCCTAACCCTAACCCTAACCCTAACCCTAACCCTAACCGTAACCCTAACCTTCACCCTAACCCTAAGAGACCTAACCCTAAACGGAACTCTAAACCTCAGTTGTGCATGGCATGTACCTAACCCTAACCCTAACCCTAACCCTAACCCTAACCCTAACCCTAACCCTAACCCTAACCCTAATCCTAAACCTAACCCTAACCCTAATCCTGACCTTAACAGGCCTAACCCTAGTCGGAATTCTAAACCTCAGCTGTAAATGGCATATACATAACCCTAACCCTAACTCTAACCCTAACCCTAACCCTAACCCTAACCCTAACCCTAACCCTAAAACTGACCCTACGAAAGCTAACCCTAAACGGAACTCTAAACCTCAGCTGTGCATGGCATGTACCTAACCCTAACCCTAACCCTAACCCTAACCCTAACCCTAACCCTAACCCTAACCCTAACCCTAACCCTAAGAGACCTAACCATAAACAGAACTCTAAACCTCAGCTGTGCATGGCATGTACCTAACCCTAACCCTAACCCTAACCCTAACCCTAACCCTAACCCTAACCCTAACCCTAAAACTGACCCTAAGAGAGCTAACCCTAAACGGAACTCTAAACCTCAGCTGTGCATGGCATGTACCTAACCCTAACCCTAACCCTAACCCTAACCCTAACCCTAACCCTAACCCTAACCCTAACCCTAACCCTAACCCTAACCTTAAAAGACCTAACCCTAAACGGAACTCTAAACCTACAGCTGTGCATGACATGTACCTAACCCTAACCCTAACCCTAACCCTAACCCTAACCCTAACCGTAACCCTAACCTTAACCCTATCCCTAAGAGACCTAACCCTAAACGGAACTCTAAACCTCAGCTGTGCATGGCATGTACCTAACCCTAACCCTAACCCTAACCCTAACCCTAACCCTAATCCTAAACCTAACCCTAATCCTGACCCTAAGAGGCCTAACCCTAAACGGAGCTCTAAACCTCAGCTGTGCATGGCATGTACCTAACCCTAACCCTAACCCTAACCCTAACCCTAACCCTAACCCTAACCCTAAAAGACCTAACCCTACACGGAACTCAAAACCTCAGCTGTGCATGGCATGTACCTAACCCTAACCCTAACCCTACCCCTAATCCTAACTCTAACCCTAACCCTAACCCTAACCCTAACCCTAAGAGACCTAACCCTAAACGGAACTCAAAACCTCAGCTGTGCATGGCATATACCTAACCCTAACCCTAACCCTAACCCTAACCCTAACCCTAACCCTAACCCTAACCCTAACCCTAACCCTAAGAGACCTAACCCTAAACGGAACTCTAAACCTCATCTATGCATGGCATGTACCTAACCCTAACCCTAACCCTAACCTTAACCCTAACCCTAAACGACCTAACCCTAAACGGAACTCTAAACCTCAGCTGTGCATGGCATGTACCTAACCCTAACCGTAACCCTAACCCTAACCCTAAGAGAGCTAACCCTAAACGGAACTCTAAACCTCAGCTGTGCATGGCATGTACCTAACCCTAACCCTAACCCTAACCCTAACCCTAACCCTAACCCTAACCCTAACCCTAACCCTAACCCTAAAAGACCTAACCCTACACGGAACTCAAAACCTCAACTGTGCATGGCATGTACCTAACCCTAACCCTAACCCTAACCCTAACCCTAACTCTAACCCTAACCCTAACCCTAACCCTAACCCTAACCCTAAGAGACCTAACCCTAATCGGAACTCTAGACCTCAGCTGTGCATGGCATATACCTAACACTAACCCTAACCCTAACCCTAACCCTAACCCTAACCCTAACCCTAACCCTAACCCTAAGTCTAAGTCTAAGTCTAACCCTAAGAGACCTAACCCTAAACGGAACTCAAAACCTCAGCTGTGCATGGCATGTACCTAACCCTAACCCTAACCCTAACCCTAACCCTAAAAGACCTAACCCTAAATGGAACTGAAAACCTCAGCTGTGCATGGCATGTACATAACCCTAACCCTAACCCTAACCCTAATCCTAACCCTAACCATAACCCTAACCCTAAAAGACCTAACCCTAAACGGAACTCTAAACCTCAGCTGTGCATGGCATGTACCTAACCCTAACCCTAACCCTAACCCTAACCCTAACCCTAACCCTAAGAGACCTAACCCTAACCCTAAGAGACCTAACCCTAAACGGAACTCTAAACCTCAGCTGTGCTTTGCATGTACCTAACCCTAACCCTAACCCTAACCCTAAAACTAACGCTAACCCTAACCCTAACCCTAACCCTAACCCTAAACCTAACCCTAATCCTGAGACTAAGAGGCCTAACCCTAAACGGAACTCAACCTCAGCTGTGCATGGCAGGTACATAACCCTAACCCTAACCCTAACCCTAACCCTAACCCTAACCCTAACCCTAACCCTAAACCTAAGAGACCTAACCCTAAACGGAACTCAAAACCTCAGCTGTGCTTGGCATGTACCTAACCCTAACCCTAACCCTAACCCTAACCCTAACCCTAACCCTAACTATAACCCTAACCCTAAAAGACCTAACCCTAAACGGAACTCTAAACCTCAGCTGTGCATGCAATGTACCTAACCCTAACCCTAACCCTAACCCTAACCCTAACCCTAACCCTAACCCTAACCCTAACCCTAACCCTAAGAGACCTAACCATAAACAGAACTCTAAACCTCAGCTGTGCATGGCATGTACCTAACCCTAACCCTAACCCTAACCCTAACCCTAACCCTAACCCTAACCCTAACCCTAAAACTGACCCTAAGAGAGCTAACCCTAAACGGAACTCTAAACCTCAGCTGTGCATGGCATGTACCTAACCCTAACCCTAACCCTAACCCTAACCCTAACCCTAACCCTAACCCTAACCCTAACCCTAACCCTAACCCTAACCTTAAAAGACCTAACCCTAAACGGAACTCTAAACCTACAGCTGTGCATGACATGTACCTAACCCTAACCCTAACCCTAACCCTAACCCTAACCCTAACCGTAACCCTAACCTTAACCCTATCCCTAAGAGACCTAACCCTAAACGGAACTCTAAACCTCAGCTGTGCATGGCATGTACCTAACCCTAACCCTAACCCTAACCCTAACCCTAATCCTAAACCTAACCCTAATCCTGACCCTAAGAGGCCTAAGCCTAAACGGAGCTCTAAACCTCAGCTGTGCATGGCATGTACCTAACCCTAACCCTAACCCTAACCCTAACCCTAACCCTAACCCTAAAAGACCTAACCCTACACGGAACTCAAAACCTCAGCTGTGCATGGCATGTACCTAACCCTAACCCTAACCCTACCCCTAATCCTAACTCTAACCCTAACCCTAACCCTAACCCTAACCCTAAGAGACCTAACCCTAAACGGAACTCAAAACCTCAGCTGTGCATGGCATATACCTAACCCTAACCCTAACCCTAACCCTAACCCTAACCCTAACCCTAACCCTAACCCTAACCCTAACCCTAAGAGACCTAACCCTAAACGGAACTCTAAACCTCAGCTGTGCATGGCATGTACCTAACCCTAACCCTAACCCTAACCTTAACCCTAACCCTAAAAGACCTAACCCTAAACGGAACTCTAAACCTCAGCTGTGCATGGCATGTACCTAACCCTAACCGTAACCCTAACCCTAACCCTAAGAGAGCTAACCCTAAACGGAACTCTAAACCTCAGCTGTGCATGGCATGTACCTAACCTTAACCCTAACCCTAACCCTAACCCTAACCCTAACCCTAACCCTAACCCTAACCCTAACCCTAACCCTAAAAGACCTAACCCTACACGGAACTCAAAACCTCAACTGTGCATGGCATGTACCTAACCCTAACCCTAACCCTAACCCTAACCCTAACTCTAACCCTAACCCTAACCCTAACCCTAACCCTAACCCTAAGAGACCTAACCCTAATCGGAACTCTAGACCTCAGCTGTGCATGGCATATACCTAACACTAACCCTAACCCTAACCCTAACCCTAACCCTAACCCTAACCCTAACCCTAACCCTAAGTCTAAGTCTAAGTCTAACCCTAAGAGACCTAACCCTAAACGGAACTCAAAACCTCAGCTGTGCATGGCATGTACCTAACCCTAACCCTAACCCTAACCCTAACCCTAAAAGACCTAACCCTAAATGGAACTGAAAACCTCAGCTGTGCATGGCATGTACATAACCCTAACCCTAACCCTAACCCTAATCCTAACCCTAACCATAACCCTAACCCTAAAAGACCTAACCCTAAACGGAACTCTAAACCTCAGCTGTGCATGGCATGTACCTAACCCTAACCCTAACCCTAACCCTAACCCTAACCCTAACCCTAAGAGACCTAACCCTAACCCTAAGAGACCTAACCCTAAACGGAACTCTAAACCTCAGCTGTGCTTTGCATGTACCTAACCCTAACCCTAACCCTAACCCTAAAACTAACGCTAACCCTAACCCTAACCCTAACCCTAACCCTAAACCTAACCCTAATCCTGAGACTAAGAGGCCTAACCCTAAACGGAACTCAACCTCAGCTGTGCATGGCAGGTACATAACCCTAACCCTAACCCTAACCCTAACCCTAACCCTAACCCTAACCCTAAACCTAAGAGACCTAACCCTAAACGGAACTCAAAACCTCAGCTGTGCTTGGCATGTACCTAACCCTAACCCTAACCCTAACCCTAACCCTAACCCTAACCCTAACCATAACCCTAACCCTAAAAGACCTAACCCTAAACGGAACTCTAAACCTCAGCTGTGCATGGCATGTACCTAACCCTAACCCTAACCCTAACCCTAACCCTAACCCTAACCCTAACCCTAACCCTAACCCTAACCCTAAAAGACCTAACCCTAAACGGAACTCTAAACCTCAGCTGTGCATGCAATGTACCTAACCATAACCCTAACCCTAACCCTAAACCTAAGAGACCTAACCCTAAACGGAACTCAAAACCTCATCTGTGCTTGGCATGTACCTAACCCTAACCCTAACCCTAACCCTAACCCTAACCCTAACCCTAAACTTAACCCTAACCCTAAGAGACCTAACCTTAAACGGAACTGTAAACCTCAGCTGTGCATGGCATGTACCTAACCCTAACCCTAACCCTAACCCTAACCCTAACCCTAAACCTAACCCTAATCCTGACCCTAACCCTAACCCTAACCCTAACCCTAACCCTAACCCTAACCCTAACCCTAACCCTAACGCTAACCCTAAGAGACCTAACCCTAAACGGAATTCAAAACCTCAGCTGTGCATGGCATGTACCTAACCCTAACCCTAACCCTAACCTTAACCCTAGCCCTAAAAGACCTAACCATAAACGGAACTCTAAACCTCAGCTG
>NW_026599592.1:675000-677500 GCF_023634155.1 Falco peregrinus | reverse complement strand
ATGCACAGCTGAGGTTTTGAGTTCCGTTTAGGGTTAGGTCTCTTAGGGTTAGGGTTAGGGTTAGGGTTAGGGTTAGGGTTAGGGTTAGGGTTAGGGTTAGGGTTATGTACCTGCCATGCACAGCTGAGGTTGAGTTCCGTTTAGGGTTAGGTCTCTTAGGGTTAGGGTTAGGGTTAGATTTAGGGTTAGGGTTAGGGTTAGGGGTAGGGTTAGTGTTAGCGTTAGGTTTAGGGTTAGGGTTAGGGTTAGGGTTAGGTACATGCCAAGCACAGCTGAGGTTTTGAGTTCCGTTTAGGGTTAGGTCTCTTAGGGTTAGGGTTATAGGTTAGGGTTAGGGTTAGGGTTAGGGTTAGGGTTAGGTACATGCCATGCACAGCTGAGGTTTAGAGTTCCGTTTAGGGTTAGGTCTTTTAGGGTTAGGGTTAGGGTTAGGGTTAGGGTTAGGGTTAGGGTTAGGGTTAGGGTTAGGTACATGCCAAGCACAGCTGAGGTTTTGAGTTCCGTTTAGGGTTAGGTCTCTTAGGGTTAGGGTTAGGGTTAGGGTTAGGGTTAGGGTTAGGGTTAGGGTTAGGGTTAGGGTTAGGGTTAGGGTTAGGGTTAGGGTTAGGGTTAGGGTTATGTACCTGCCATGCACAGCTGAGGTTGAGTTCCGTTTAGGGTTAGGCCTCTTAGTGTCAGGATTAGGGTTAGGTTTAGGGTTAGGGTTAGGGTTAGGGTTAGGGTTAGCGTTAGTTTTAGGGTTAGGGTTAGGGTTAGGGTTAGGTACATGCAAAGCACAGCTGAGGTTTTGAGTTCCGTTTAGGGTTAGGTCTCTTAGGGTTAGGGTTAGGGTTAGGGTTAGGGTTAGGGTTAGGGTTAGGGTTAGGGTTAGGGTTAGGGTTAGGGTTAGGGTTAGGTACATGCCATGCACAGCTGAGGTTTTGAGTTCCGTTTAGGGTTAGGTCTTTTAGGGTTAGGGTTATGGTTAGGGTTAGGATTAGGGTTAGGGTTAGGGTTAGGGTTAGGTACATGCCATGCACAGCTGAGGTTTTCAGTTCCGTTTAGGGTTAGGTCTTTTAGGGTTATGGTTAGGGTTAGGGTTAGGGTTAGGTACATGCCATGCACAGCTGAGGTTTTGAGTTCCGTTTAGGGTTAGGTCTCTTAGGGTTAGAGTTAGGGTTAGGGTTAGGGTTAGGGTTAGGGTTAGGGTTAGGGTTAGGGTTAGGGTTAGGGTTAGTGTTAGGTATATGCCATGCACAGCTGAGGTTTAGAGTTCCGTTTAGGGTTAGGTCTCTTAGGGTTAGGGTTAGAGTTAGGGTTAGGGTTAGAGTTAGGGTTAGGGTTAGGGTTAGGGTTAGGGTTAGGGTTAGGTACATGCCATGCACAGCTGAGGTTTTGAGTTCCGTGTAGGGTTAGGTATTTTAGGGTTAGGGTTAGGGTTAGGGTTAGGGTTAGGGTTAGGGTTAGGTACATGCCATGCACAGCTGAGGTTTAGAGTTCCGTTTAGGGTTAGGTCTCTTAGGGTCAGGGTTAGGGTTAGGGTTAGGATTAGGGTTAGGGTTAGGGTTAGGGTTATGTACATGCCATGCACAGCTGAGGTTTTCAGTTCCGTTTAGGGTTAGGTCTTTTAGGGTTAGGGTTAGGGTTAGGGTTAGGGTTAGGTACATGCCATGCACAGCTGAGGTTTTGAGTTCCGTTTAGGGTTAGGTCTCTTAGGGTTAGGGTTAGGGTTAGGGTTAGAGTTAGGGTTAGGGTTAGGGTTAGGGTTAGGGTTAGGTACATGCCATGCACAGCTGAGGTTTTGAGTTCTGTGTAGGGTTAGGTCTTTTAGGGTTAGGGTTAGGGTTAGGGTTAGGGTTAGGGTTAGGGTTAGGGTTATGTACATGCCATGCACAGCTGAGGTTTAGAGCTCCGTTTAGGGTTAGCTCTCTTAGGGTAAGTTTTAGGGATAGGGTTAGGGTTAGGTTTAGGGTTAGGTTTAGGGTTAGGGTTAGGGTTAGGGTTAGAGTTAGGTTTAGGTTTAGGGTTAGGGTTAGGGTTATGTACATGCCATGCACAGCTGAGGTTTAGAGTTCCGTTTAGGGTTAGGCCTCTTAGGGTCAGGATTAGGGTTAGGTTTAGGATTAGGGTTAGGGTTAGGGTTAGGGTTAGGGTTAGGGTTATGTACATGCCGTGCACAGCTGAGGTTTAGAGTTCCGTTTAGGGTTAGGTCACTTAGGGTTAGGGTTTAGGTTAGGGTTAGGCTTAGGGTTAGGGTTAGGGTTATGTACATGCCATGCACAGCTGAGGTTTAGAGTTCCGTCTAGGGTTAGGCCTCTTAGGGTCAGGATTAGGGTTAGGTTTAGGATTAGGGTTAGGGTTAGGGTTAGGGTTAGGGTTAGGGTTAGGGTTAGGGTTAGGGTTAGTGTTAGGGTTAGGGTTAGGGTTAGGGTTAGGGTTAGGGTCAGGATTAGGGTTAGGATTAGGGTTAGGGTTAGGGTTAGGGTTAGGGTTAGGTACATGCAATGCACAGCTGAGGTTT
>NW_026599592.1:642500-650000 GCF_023634155.1 Falco peregrinus | reverse complement strand
CTTAGTCTCAGGATTAGGGTTAGGTTTAGGGTTAGGGTTAGGGTTAGGGTTAGGGTTAGCGTTAGTTTTAGGGTTAGGGTTAGGGTTAGGGTTAGGTACATGCAAAGCACAGCTGAGGTTTAGAGTTCCGTTTAGGGTTAGGTCTCTTAGGGTTAGGGTTAGGTCTCTTAGGGTTAGGGTTAGGGTTAGGGTTAGGGTTAGGGTTAGGGTTAGGTACATGCCATGCACAGCTGAGGTTTAGAGTTCCGTTTAGGGTTAGGTCTTTTAGGGTTAGGGTTATGGTTAGGGTTAGGATTAGGGTTAGGGTTAGGGTTAGGGTTATGTACATGCCATGCACAGCTGAGGTTTTCAGTTCCATTTAGGGTTAGGTCTTTTAGGGTTAGGGTTAGGGTTAGGGTTAGGGTTAGGTACATGCCATGCACAGCTGAGGTTTTGAGTTCCGTTTAGGGTTAGGTCTCTTAGGGTTAGACTTAGACTTAGACTTAGGGTTAGGGTTAGGGTTAGGGTTAGGGTTAGGGTTAGGGTTAGGGTTAGGGTTAGTGTTAGGTATATGCCATGCACAGCTGAGGTCTAGAGTTCCGATTAGGGTTAGGTCTCTTAGGGTTAGGGTTAGGGTTAGGGTTAGGGTTAGGGTTAGAGTTAGGGTTAGGGTTAGGGTTAGGGTTAGGGTTAGGTACATGCCATGCACAGTTGAGGTTTTGAGTTCCGTGTAGGGTTAGGTCTTTTAGGGTTAGGGTTAGGGTTAGGGTTAGGGTTAGGGTTAGGGTTAGGGTTAGGGTTAGGGTTAGGGTTAAGGTTAGGTACATGCCATGCACAGCTGAGGTTTAGAGTTCCGTTTAGGGTTAGCTCTCTTAGGGTTAGGGTTAGGGTTACGGTTAGGGTTAGGTACATGCCATGCACAGCTGAGGTTTAGAGTTCCGTTTAGGGTTAGGTCTTTTAGGGTTAGGGTTAAGGTTAGGGTTAGGGTTAGGGTTAGGTACATGCCATGCACAGCTGAGGTTTAGAGTTCCGTTTAGGGTTAGGTCTCTTAGGGTTAGGGTTAGGGTTAGGGTTAGGGTTAGGGTTAGGGTTAGGGTTAGGGTTAGGGTTAGGGTTAGGTATATGCCATGCACAGCTGAGGTTTTGAGTTCCGTTTAGGGTTAGGTCTCTTAGGGTTAGGGTTAGGGTTAGGGTTAGGGTTAGAGTTAGGATTAGGGGTAGGGTTAGGGTTAGGGTTAGGTACATGCCATGCACAGCTGAGGTTTTGAGTTCCGTGTAGGGTTAGGTCTTTTAGGGTTAGGGTTAGGGTTAGGGTTAGGGTTAGGGTTAGGGTTAGGTACATGCCATGCACAGCTGAGGTTTAGAGCTCCGTTTAGGCTTAGGCCTCTTAGGGTCAGGATTAGGGTTAGGTTTAGGATTAGGGTTAGGGTTAGGGTTAGGGTTAGGGTTAGGTACATGCCATGCACAGCTGAGGTTTAGAGTTCCGTTTAGGGTTAGGTCTCTTAGGGATAGGGTTAAGGTTAGGGTTACGGTTAGGGTTAGGGTTAGGGTTAGGGTTAGGGTTAGGGTTAGGTACATGTCATGCACAGCTGTAGGTTTAGAGTTCCGTTTAGGGTTAGGTCTTTTAAGGTTAGGGTTAGGGTTAGGGTTAGGGTTAGGGTTAGGGTTAGGGTTAGGGTTAGGGTTAGGGTTAGGGTTAGGGTTAGGTACATGCCATGCACAGCTGAGGTTTAGAGTTCCGTTTAGGGTTAGCTCTCTTAGGGTCAGTTTTAGGGTTAGGGTTAGGGTTAGGGTTAGGGTTAGGGTTAGGGTTAGGGTTAGGGTTAGGTACATGCCATGCACAGCTGAGGTTTAGAGTTCTGTTTATGGTTAGGTCTCTTAGGGTTAGGGTTAGGGTTAGGGTTAGGGTTAGGGTTAGGGTTAGGGTTAGGGTTAGGGTTAGGGTTAGGTACATTGCATGCACAGCTGAGGTTTAGAGTTCCGTTTAGGGTTAGGTCTTTTAGGGTTAGGGTTATAGTTAGGGTTAGGGTTAGGGTTAGGGTTAGGGTTAGGGTTAGGGTTAGGTACATGCCAAGCACAGCTGAGGTTTTGAGTTCCGTTTAGGGTTAGGTCTCTTAGGTTTAGGGTTAGGGTTAGGGTTAGGGTTAGGGTTAGGGTTAGGGTTAGGGTTAGGGTTATGTACCTGCCATGCACAGCTGAGGTTGAGTTCCGTTTAGGGTTAGGCCTCTTAGTCTCAGGATTAGGGTTAGGTTTAGGGTTAGGGTTAGGGTTAGGGTTAGGGTTAGCGTTAGTTTTAGGGTTAGGGTTAGGGTTAGGGTTAGGTACATGCAAAGCACAGCTGAGGTTTAGAGTTCCGTTTAGGGTTAGGTCTCTTAGGGTTAGGGTTAGGTCTCTTAGGGTTAGGGTTAGGGTTAGGGTTAGGGTTAGGGTTAGGGTTAGGTACATGCCATGCACAGCTGAGGTTTAGAGTTCCGTTTAGGGTTAGGTCTTTTAGGGTTAGGGTTATGGTTAGGGTTAGGATTAGGGTTAGGGTTAGGGTTAGGGTTATGTACATGCCATGCACAGCTGAGGTTTTCAGTTCCATTTAGGGTTAGGTCTTTTAGGGTTAGGGTTAGGGTTAGGGTTAGGGTTAGGTACATGCCATGCACAGCTGAGGTTTTGAGTTCCGTTTAGGGTTAGGTCTCTTAGGGTTAGACTTAGACTTAGACTTAGGGTTAGGGTTAGGGTTAGGGTTAGGGTTAGGGTTAGGGTTAGGGTTAGGGTTAGTGTTAGGTATATGCCATGCACAGCTGAGGTCTAGAGTTCCGATTAGGGTTAGGTCTCTTAGGGTTAGGGTTAGGGTTAGGGTTAGGGTTAGGGTTAGAGTTAGGGTTAGGGTTAGGGTTAGGGTTAGGGTTAGGTACATGCCATGCACAGTTGAGGTTTTGAGTTCCGTGTAGGGTTAGGTCTTTTAGGGTTAGGGTTAGGGTTAGGGTTAGGGTTAGGGTTAGGGTTAGGGTTAGGGTTAGGGTTAGGGTTAGGTACATGCCATGCACAGCTGAGGTTTAGAGTTCCGTTTAGGGTTAGCTCTCTTAGGGTTAGGGTTAGGGTTACGGTTAGGGTTAGGTACATGCCATGCACAGCTGAGGTTTAGAGTTCCGTTTAGGGTTAGGTCGTTTAGGGTTAGGGTTAAGGTTAGGGTTAGGGTTAGGGTTAGGTACATGCCATGCATAGATGAGGTTTAGAGTTCCGTTTAGGGTTAGGTCTCTTAGGGTTAGGGTTAGGGTTAGGGTTAGGGTTAGGGTTAGGGTTAGGGTTAGGGTTAGGGTTAGGGTTAGGTATATGCCATGCACAGCTGAGGTTTTGAGTTCCGTTTAGGGTTAGGTCTCTTAGGGTTAGGGTTAGGGTTAGGGTTAGGGTTAGAGTTAGGATTAGGGGTAGGGTTAGGGTTAGGGTTAGGTACATGCCATGCACAGCTGAGGTTTTGAGTTCCGTGTAGGGTTAGGTCTTTTAGGGTTAGGGTTAGGGTTAGGGTTAGGGTTAGGGTTAGGGTTAGGGTTAGGTACATGCCATGCACAGCTGAGGTTTAGAGCTCCGTTTAGGGTTAGGCCTCTTAGGGTCAGGATTAGGGTTAGGTTTAGGATTAGGGTTAGGGTTAGGGTTAGGGTTAGGGTTAGGGTTAGGTACATGCCATGCACAGCTGAGGTTTAGAGTTCCGTTTAGGGTTAGGTCTCTTAGGGATAGGGTTAAGGTTAGGGTTACGGTTAGGGTTAGGGTTAGGGTTAGGGTTAGGGTTAGGGTTAGGTACATGTCATGCACAGCTGTAGGTTTAGAGTTCCGTTTAGGGTTAGGTCTTTTAAGGTTAGGGTTAGGGTTAGGGTTAGGGTTAGGGTTAGGGTTAGGGTTAGGGTTAGGGTTAGGGTTAGGGTTAGGGTTAGGTACATGCCATGCACAGCTGAGGTTTAGAGTTCCGTTTAGGGTTAGCTCTCTTAGGGTCAGTTTTAGGGTTAGGGTTAGGGTTAGGGTTAGGGTTAGGGTTAGGGTTAGGGTTAGGGTTAGGTACATGCCATGCACAGCTGAGGTTTAGAGTTCTGTTTATGGTTAGGTCTCTTAGGGTTAGGGTTAGGGTTAGGGTTAGGGTTAGGGTTAGGGTTAGGGTTAGGGTTAGGGTTAGGGTTAGGTACATGCCATGCACAGCTGAGGTTTAGAGTTCCGTTTAGGGTTAGCTTTCGTAGGGTCAGTTTTAGGGTTAGGGTTAGGGTTAGGGTTAGGGTTAGGGTTAGGGTTAGAGTTAGGGTTAGGGTTATGTATATGCCATTTACAGCTGAGGTTTAGAATTCCGACTAGGGTTAGGCCTGTTAAGGTCAGGATTAGGGTTAGGGTTAGGTTTAGGATTAGGGTTAGGGTTAGGGTTAGGGTTAGGGTTAGGGTTAGGGTTAGGGTTAGGGTTAGGGTTAGGTACATGCCATGCACAACTGAGGTTTAGAGTTCCGTTTAGGGTTAGGTCTCTTAGGGTTAGGGTGAAGGTTAGGGTTACGGTTAGGGTTAGGGTTAGGGTTAGGGTTAGGGTTAGGGTTAGGGTTAGGGTTAGGGTTAGGGTTAGGGTTAGGGTTAGGTACATGCCATGCACAGCTGTAGGTTTAGAGTTCCGTTTAGGGTTAGGTCTTTTAAGGTTAGGGTTAGGGTTAGGGTTAGGGTTCCGGTTACGGTTAGGGTTAGGGTTAGGGTTAGGGTTAGGGTTAGGGTTAGGTACATGCCATGCACAGCTGAGGTTTTGAGTTCCGTTTAGGGTTAGGTCTCTTAGGGTTAGGGTTAGGGTTAGGGTTAGGGTTAGGGTTAGGGTTAGGGTTAGGGTTAGGGTTAGGGTTAGGTACATGTCAAGCACAGATGAGCTTTTGAGTTCCATTTAGGGTTAGGTCTCTTACGGTTAGGGTTAGGGTTAGGGTTAGGGTTAGGGTTATGTACATGCCATGCACAGCTGAGGTTTTGAATTCCGTTTAGGGTTAGGTCTCTTAGGGTTAGGGTTAGGGTTAGGGTTAGGGTTAGGGTTATGTACATGCCATGCACAGCTGAGGTTTTGAGTTCCGTTTAGGGTTAGGTCTCTTAGGGTTAGGGTTTAGGTTAGGGTTAGGCTTAGGGTTAGGGTTAGGGTTATGTACATGCCATGCACAGCTGAGGTTTAGAGTTCCGTCTAGGGTTAGGCCTCTTAGGGTCAGGATTAGGGTTAGGTTTAGGATTAGGGTTAGGGTTAGGGTTAGGGTTAGGGTTAGGATTAGGTACATGCCAAGCACAGATGAGGTTTTGAGTTCCGTTTAGGGTTAGGTCTCTTAGGTTTAGGGTTAGGGTTAGGGTTAGGGTTAGGTACATGCCATGCACAGCTGAGGTTTAGAGTTCCGTTTAGGGTTAGGTCTTTTAGGGTTAGGGTTAGGGTTAGGGTTAGGGTTAGGGTTAGGGTTAGGGTTAGGGTTAGGGTTAGGGTTAGGGTTAGGTACATGCCATGCACAGCTGAGGTTTTGAGTTCCGTTTAGGGTTAGGTCTCTTAGGGTTAGGGTTAGGGTTAGGGTTATGTACATGCCATGCACAGCTGAGGTTTTGAGTTCCGTTTAGGGTTAGGTCTCTTAGGGTTAGGGTTAGGGTTAGGGTTAGGGTTAGGGTAAGGGTTAGGGTTAGGGTTAGGGTTAGGGTTAGGGTTAGGGTTAGGGTTAGGGCTAGGGTTAGGGTTACGTACCTGCCATGCACAGCTGAGGTTGAGTTCCGTTTATGGTTAGGCCTCTTAGTTTCAGGATTAGGGTTAGGTTTAGGTTTAGGGTTAGGGTTAGGGTTAGGGTTAGGGTTAGGTACATGCCAAGCACAGCTGAGGTTTTGAGTTCCGTTTAGGGTTAGGTCTCTTAGGGTTAGGGTTAGGGTTAGGGTTAGGGTTAGGGTTAGGGTTAGGGTTAGGTACATGCCATGCACAGCTGAGGTTTAGAGTTCCGTTTAGGGTTAGGTCTTTTAGGTTTAGGGTTATGGTTAGGGTTAGGGTTAGGGTTAGGGATAGGGTTAGGTACATGCCAAGCACAGCTGAGGTTTTGAGTTCCGTTTATGGTTAGGTCTCTTAGGGTTAGGGTTAGGGTTAGGGTTAGGGTTAGGGTTAGGGTTAGGGTTAGGGTTAGCGTTAGGGTTAGGGTTATGTACCTGCCATGCACAGCTGAGGTTTAGAGTTCCGTTTAGGGTTAGGCCTCTTAGGGTCAGGATTAGGGTTAGGTTTAGGATTAGGGTTAGGGTTAGGGTTAGGGTTATGTACATGCCATGCACAGCTGAGGTTTAGAGTTCCGTTTAGGGTTAGGTCACTTAGGGTTAGGGTTTAGGTTAGGGTTAGGCTTAGGGTTAAGGTTAGGGTTATGTACATGCCATGCACAGCTGAGGTTTAGAGTTCCGTCTAGGGTTAGGCCTCTTAGGGTCAGGATTAGGGTTAGGTTTAGGATTAGGGTTAGGGTTAGGGTTAGGGTTAGGGTTAGGGTTAGGGTTAGGTACATGCCATGCACAGCTGAGGATTAGAGTTCCGTTTAGGGTTAGGTCTTTTAGGGTTAGGGTTAGGGTTAGGGTTAGGGTTAGGTACATGCCATGCACAGCTGAGGTTTAGAGTTCCGTTTAGGGTTAGGTCTTTTAGGGTTAGGGTTAGGGTTAGGGTTAGGGTTAGGGTTAGGGTTAGGGTTAGGGTTAGGCTTAGGGATAGGGTTAGGGTTAGGGCTAGGGTTAGGGTTACGTACCTGCCATGCACAGCTGAGGTTGAGTTCCGTTTAGGGTTAGGCCTCTTAGTTTCAGGATTAGGGTTAGGTTTAGGTTTAGGGTTAGGGTTAGGGTTAGGGTTAGGTACATGCCAAGCACAGCTGAGGTTTTGAGTTCCGTGTAGGGTTAGGTCTCTTAGGGTTAGGGTTAGGGTTAGGGTTAGGGTTAGGGTTAGGGTTAGGGTTAGGGTTAGGGTTAGGGTTAGGGTTAGGGTTATGTACCTGCCATGCACAGCTGAGGTTGAGTTCCGTTTAGGGTTAGGCCTCTTAGTGTCAGGATTAGGGTTAGGTTTAGGGTTAGGGTTAGGGTTAGGGTTAGGGTTAGGGTTAGGTTAGGGTTAGGGTTAGGGTTAGGGTTAGGGTTAGGGTTAGGGTTAGGGTTAGGGTTAGGGTTAGGGTTAGGGTTAGGGTTAGGGTTAGGGTTAGGGTTAGGGTTAGGGTTAGGGTTAGGTACATGCCAAGCACAGCTGAGGTTTTGAGTTCCGTTTAGGGTTAGGTCTCTTAGGGTTAGGGTTAGGGTTAGGGTTAGGGTTAGGATTAGGTACATGCCATGCACAGATGAGGTTTAGAGTTCCGTTTAGGGTTAGGTCTTTTAGGGTTAGGGTTATGGTTAGGGTTAGGGTTAGGGTTAGGGTTAGGGTTACGGTTAGGTACATGCCAAGCACAGCTGAGGTTTTGAGTTCCGTTTAGGGTTAGGTCTCTTAAGGTTAGGGTTAGGGTTAGGGTTAGGGTTAGGGTTCGGGTTAGGGTTAGGGTTAGGGTTAGGGTTATGTAC
>NW_026599592.1:625000-630000 GCF_023634155.1 Falco peregrinus | reverse complement strand
GGTTAGGGTTAGGGTTAGGGTTAGGGTTAGGTACATGCCATGCACAGCTGAGGTTTAGAGTTCCGTTTAGGGTTAGCTCTCTTAGGGTCAGTTTTAGGGTTAGGGTTAGGGTTAGGGTTAGGGTTAGGGTTAGGGTTAGGGTTAGGGTTAGGTACATGCCATGCACAGCTGAGGTTTAGAGTTCCGTTTAGGGTTAGGTCTTTTAGGGTTAGGGTTATGGTTAGGGTTAGGGTTAGGGTTAGGGTTAGGGTTAGGGTTAGGGTTAGGTACATGCCAAGCACAGCTGAGGTTTTGAGTTCCGTTTAGGGTTAGGTCTCTTAGGTTTAGAGTTAGGGTTAGGGTTAGGGTTAGGGTTAGGGTTAGGGTTAGGGTTATGTACCTGCCATGCACAGCTGAGGTTGAGTTCCGTTTAGGGTTAGGCCTCTTAGTCTCAGGATTAGGGTTAGGTTTAGGGTTAGGGTTAGTGTTAGGGTTAGGGTTAGCGTTAGTTTTAGGGTTAGGGTTAGGGTTAGGGTTAGGTACATGCAAAGCACAGCTGAGGTTTAGAGTTCCGTTTAGGGTTAGGTCTCTTAGGGTTAGGGTTAGGTCTCTTAGGGTTAGGGTTAGGGTTAGGGTTAGGGTTAGGGTTAGGGTTAGGTACATGCCATGCACAGCTGAGGTTTAGAGTTCCGTTTAGGGTTAGGTCTTTTAGGGTTAGGGTTATGGTTAGAGTTAGGATTAGGGTTAGGGTTAGGGTTAGGGTTATGTACATGCCATGCACAGCTGAGGTTTTCAGTTCCATTTAGGGTTAGGTCTTTTAGGGTTAGGGTTAGGGTTAGGGTTAGGGTTAGGTACATGCCATGCACAGCTGAGGTTTTGAGTTCCGTTTAGGGTTAGGTCTCTTAGGGTTAGACTTAGACTTAGACTTAGGGTTAGGGTTAGGGTTAGGGGTAGGGTTAGGGTTAGCGTTAGGGTTAGTGTTAGGTATATGCCATGCACAGCTGAGGTCTAGAGTTCCGATTAGGGTTAGGTCTCTTAGGGTTAGGGTTAGGGTTAGGGTTAGGGTTAGGGTTAGAGTTAGGGTTAGGGTTAGGGTTAGGGTTAGGGTTAGGTACATGCCATGCACAGTTGAGGTTTTGAGTTCCGTGTAGGGTTAGGTCTTTTAGGGTTAGGGTTAGGGTTAGGGTTAGGGTTAGGGTTAGGGTTAGGGTTAGGGTTAGGGTTAGGGTTAGGGTTAGGTACATGCCATGCACAGCTGAGGTTTAGAGTTCCGTTTAGGGTTAGCTCTCTTAGGGTTAGGGTTAGGGTTACGGTTAGGGTTAGGTACATGCCATGCACAGCTGAGGTTTAGAGTTCCGTTTAGGGTTAGGTCGTTTAGGGTTAGGGTTAAGGTTAGGGTTAGGGTTAGGGTTAGGTACATGCCATGCATAGATGAGGTTTAGAGTTCCGTTTAGGGTTAGGTCTCTTAGGGTTAGGGTTAGGGTTAGGGTTAGGGTTAGGGTTAGGGTTAGGGTTAGGGTTAGGGTTAGGGTTAGGTATATGCCATGCACAGCTGAGGTTTTGAGTTCCGTTTAGGGTTAGGTCTCTTAGGGTTAGGGTTAGGGTTAGGGTTAGGGTTAGAGTTAGGATTAGGGGTAGGGTTAGGGTTAGGGTTAGGTACATGCCATGCACAGCTGAGGTTTTGAGTTCCGTGTAGGGTTAGGTCTTTTAGGGTTAGGGTTAGGGTTAGGGTTAGGGTTAGGGTTAGGGTTAGGTACATGCCATGCACAGCTGAGGTTTAGAGCTCCGTTTAGGGTTAGGCCTCTTAGGGTCAGGATTAGGGTTAGGTTTAGGATTAGGGTTAGGGTTAGGGTTAGGGTTAGGGTTAGGGTTAGGTACATGCCATGCACAGCTGAGGTTTAGAGTTCCGTTTAGGGTTAGGTCTCTTAGGGATAGGGTTAAGGTTAGGGTTACGGTTAGGGTTAGGGTTAGGGTTAGGGTTAGGGTTAGGGTTAGGTACATGTCATGCACAGCTGTAGGTTTAGAGTTCCGTTTAGGGTTAGGTCTTTTAAGGTTAGGGTTAGGGTTAGGGTTAGGGTTAGGGTTAGGGTTAGGGTTAGGGTTAGGGTTAGGGTTAGGGTTAGGGTTAGGTACATGCCATGCACAGCTGAGGTTTAGAGTTCCGTTTAGGGTTAGCTCTCTTAGGGTCAGTTTTAGGGTTAGGGTTAGGGTTAGGGTTAGGGTTAGGGTTAGGGTTAGGGTTAGGGTTAGGTACATGCCATGCACAGCTGAGGTTTAGAGTTCTGTTTATGGTTAGGTCTCTTAGGGTTAGGGTTAGGGTTAGGGTTAGGGTTAGGGTTAGGGTTAGGGTTAGGGTTAGGGTTAGGGTTAGGGTTAGGTACATGCCATGCACAGCTGAGGTTTAGAGTTCCGTTTAGGGTTAGCTTTCGTAGGGTCAGTTTTAGGGTTAGGGTTAGGGTTAGGGTTAGGGTTAGGGTTAGGGTTAGAGTTAGGGTTAGGGTTATGTATATGCCATTTACAGCTGAGGTTTAGAATTCCGACTAGGGTTAGGCCTGTTAGGGTCAGGATTAGGGTTAGGGTTAGGTTTAGGATTAGGGTTAGGGTTAGGGTTAGGGTTAGGGTTAGGGTTAGGGTTAGGGTTAGGGTTAGGGTTAGGTACATGCCATGCACAGCTGAGGTTTAGAGTTCCGTTTAGGGTTAGGTCTTTTAAGGTTAGGGTTAGGGTTAGGGTTAGGGTTCCGGTTACGGTTAGGGTTAGGGTTAGGGTTAGGGTTAGGGTTAGGGTTAGGTACATGCCATGCACAGCTGAGGTTTTGAGTTCCGTTTAGGGTTAGGTCTCTTAGGGTTAGGGTTAGGGTTAGGGTTAGGGTTAGGGTTAGGGTTAGGGTTAGGGTTAGGGTTAGGGTTAGGTACATGTCAAGCACAGATGAGCTTTTGAGTTCCATTTAGGGTTAGGTCTCTTACGGTTAGGGTTAGGGTTAGGGTTAGGGTTAGGGTTATGTACATGCCATGCACAGCTGAGGTTTTGAATTCCGTTTAGGGTTAGGTCTCTTAGGGTTAGGGTTAGGGTTAGGGTTAGGGTTAGGGTTATGTACATGCCATGCACAGCTGAGGTTTTGAGTTCCGTTTAGGGTTAGGTCTCTTAGGGTTAGGGTTTAGGTTAGGGTTAGGCTTAGGGTTAGGGTTAGGGTTATGTACATGCCATGCACAGCTGAGGTTTAGAGTTCCGTCTAGGGTTAGGCCTCTTAGGGTCAGGATTAGGGTTAGGTTTAGGATTAGGGTTAGGGTTAGGGTTAGGGTTAGGGTTAGGATTAGGTACATGCCAAGCACAGATGAGGTTTTGAGTTCCGTTTAGGGTTAGGTCTCTTAGGTTTAGGGTTAGGGTTAGGGTTAGGGTTAGGTACATGCCATGCACAGCTGAGGTTTAGAGTTCCGTTTAGGGTTAGGTCTTTTAGGGTTAGGGTTAGGGTTAGGGTTAGGGTTAGGGTTAGGGTTAGGGTTAGGGTTAGGGTTAGGGTTAGGGTTAGGTACATGCCATGCACAGCTGAGGTTTTGAGTTCCGTTTAGGGTTAGGTCTCTTAGGGTTAGGGTTAGGGTTAGGGTTATGTACATGCCATGCACAGCTGAGGTTTTGAGTTCCGTTTAGGGTTAGGTCTCTTAGGGTTAGGGTTAGGGTTAGGGTTAGGGTTAGGGTAAGGGTTAGGGTTAGGGTTAGGGTTAGGGTTAGGGTTAGGGTTAGGGTTAGGGCTAGGGTTAGGGTTACGTACCTGCCATGCACAGCTGAGGTTGAGTTCCGTTTATGGTTAGGCCTCTTAGTTTCAGGATTAGGGTTAGGTTTAGGTTTAGGGTTAGGGTTAGGGTTAGGGTTAGGGTTAGGTACATGCCAAGCACAGCTGAGGTTTTGAGTTCCGTTTAGGGTTAGGTCTCTTAGGGTTAGGGTTAGGGTTAGGGTTAGGGTTAGGGTTAGGGTTAGGTACATGCCATGCACAGCTGAGGTTTAGAGTTCCGTTTAGGGTTAGGTCTTTTAGGTTTAGGGTTATGGTTAGGGTTAGGGTTAGGGTTAGGGATAGGGTTAGGTACATGCCAAGCACAGCTGAGGTTTTGAGTTCCGTTTATGGTTAGGTCTCTTAGGGTTAGGGTTAGGGTTAGGGTTAGGGTTAGGGTTAGGGTTAGGGTTAGGGTTAGGGTTAGGGTTAGGGTTATGTACCTGCCATGCACAGCTGAGGTTTAGAGTTCCGTTTAGGGTTAGGCCTCTTAGGGTCAGGATTAGGGTTAGGTTTAGGATTAGGGTTAGGGTTAGGGTTAGGGTTATGTACATGCCATGCACAGCTGAGGTTTAGAGTTCCGTTTAGGGTTAGGTCACTTAGGGTTAGGGTTTAGGTTAGGGTTAGGCTTAGGGTTAAGGTTAGGGTTAGGTACATGCCATGCACAGCTGAGGTTTAGAGTTCCGTCTAGGGTTAGGCCTCTTAGGGTCAGGATTAGGGTTAGGTTTAGGATTAGGGTTAGGGTTAGGGTTAGGGTTAGGGTTAGGGTTAGGGTTAGGTACATGCCATGCACAGCTGAGGATTAGAGTTCCGTTTAGGGTTAGGTCTTTTAGGGTTAGGGTTAGGGTTAGGGTTAGGGTTAGGTACATGCCATGCACAGCTGAGGTTTAGAGTTCCGTTTAGGGTTAGGTCTTTTAGGGTTAGGGTTAGGGTTAGGGTTAGGGTTAGGGTTAGGGTTAGGGTTAGGGTTAGGCTTAGGGATAGGGTTAGGGTTAGGGCTAGGGTTAGGGTTACGTACCTGCCATGCACAGCTGAGGTTGAGTTCCGTTTAGGGTTAGGCCTCTTAGTTTCAGGATTAGGGTTAGGTTTAGGTTTAGGGTTAGGGTTAGGGTTAGGGTTAGGTACATGCCAAGCACAGCTGAGGTTTTGAGTTCCGTGTAGGGTTAGGTCTCTTAGGGTTAGGGTTAGGGTTAGGGTTAGGGTTAGGGTTAGGGTTAGGGTTAGGGTTAGGGTTAGGGTTAGGGTTAGGGTTATGTA
>NW_026599592.1:620000-622500 GCF_023634155.1 Falco peregrinus | reverse complement strand
AGGGTTAGGGTTATGGTTAGGTTAGGGTTAGGGTTAGGGTTAGGGTTAGGGCTAGGGTTAGGGTTAGGGTTAGGGTTAGGGTTAGGGTTAGGGTTAGGGTTAGGGTTAGGGTTAGGGTTAGGGTTAGGGTTAGGTACATGCCAAGCACAGCTGAGGTTTTGAGTTCCGTTTAGGGTTAGGTCTCTTAGGGTTAGGGTTAGGGTTAGGGTTAGGGTTAGGATTAGGTACATGCCATGCACAGATGAGGTTTAGAGTTCCGTTTAGGGTTAGGTCTTTTAGGGTTAGGGTTATGGTTAGGGTTAGGGTTAGGGTTAGGGTTAGGGTTACGGTTAGGTACATGCCAAGCACAGCTGAGGTTTTGAGTTCCGTTTAGGGTTAGGTCTCTTAAGGTTAGGGTTAGGGTTAGGGTTAGGGTTAGGGTTAGGGTTAGGGTTAGGGTTACGGTTAGGGTTATGTACATGCCATGCACAGCTGAGGTTTAGAGTTCCGTCTAGGGTTAGGCCTCTTAGTGTCAGGATTAGGGTTAAGTTTAGGATTAGGGTTAGGGTTAGGGTTAGGGTTAGGGTTAGGATTAGGTACATGCCAAGCACAGATGAGGTTTTGAGTTCCGATTAGGGTTAGGTCTCTTAGGTTTAGGGTTAGGGTTAGGGTTAGGGTTAGGTACATGCCATGCACAGCTGAGGTTTAGAGTTCCGTTTAGGGTTAGGTCTCTTAGGGTTAGGGTTAGGGTTAGGGTTAGGGTTAGGGTAAGGGTTAGGGTTAGGGTTAGGGTTAGGGTTAGGGTTAGGGTTAGGGTTAGGGCTAGGGTTAGGGTTACGTACCTGCCATGCACAGCTGAGGTTGAGTTCCGTTTATGGTTAGGCCTCTTAGTTTCAGGATTAGGGTTAGGTTTAGGTTTAGGGTTAGGGTTAGGGTTAGGGTTAGGGTTAGGTACATGCCAAGCACAGCTGAGGTTTTGAGTTCCGTTTAGGGTTAGGTCTCTTAGGGTTAGGGTTAGGGTTAGGGTTAGGGTTAGGGTTAGGGTTAGGTACATGCCATGCACAGCTGAGGTTTAGAGTTCCGTTTAGGGTTAGGTCTTTTAGGTTTAGGGTTATGGTTAGGGTTAGGGTTAGGGTTAGGGATAGGGTTAGGTACATGCCAAGCACAGCTGAGGTTTTGAGTTCCGTTTATGGTTAGGTCTCTTAGGGTTAGGGTTAGGGTTAGGGTTAGGGTTAGGGTTAGGGTTAGGGTTAGGGTTAGGGTTAGGGTTAGGGTTATGTACCTGCCATGCACAGCTGAGGTTTAGAGTTCCGTTTAGGGTTAGGCCTCTTAGGGTCAGGATTAGGGTTAGGTTTAGGATTAGGGTTAGGGTTAGGGTTAGGGTTATGTACATGCCATGCACAGCTGAGGTTTAGAGTTCCGTTTAGGGTTAGGTCACTTAGGGTTAGGGTTTAGGTTAGGGTTAGGCTTAGGGTTAAGGTTAGGGTTAGGTACATGCCATGCACAGCTGAGGTTTAGAGTTCCGTCTAGGGTTAGGCCTCTTAGGGTCAGGATTAGGGTTAGGTTTAGGATTAGGGTTAGGGTTAGGGTTAGGGTTAGGGTTAGGGTTAGGGTTAGGTACATGCCATGCACAGCTGAGGATTAGAGTTCCGTTTAGGGTTAGGTCTTTTAGGGTTAGGGTTAGGGTTAGGGTTAGGGTTAGGTACATGCCATGCACAGCTGAGGTTTAGAGTTCCGTTTAGGGTTAGGTCTTTTAGGGTTAGGGTTAGGGTTAGGGTTAGGGTTAGGGTTAGGGTTAGGGTTAGGGTTAGGCTTAGGGATAGGGTTAGGGTTAGGGCTAGGGTTAGGGTTACGTACCTGCCATGCACAGCTGAGGTTGAGTTCCGTTTAGGGTTAGGCCTCTTAGTTTCAGGATTAGGGTTAGGTTTAGGTTTAGGGTTAGGGTTAGGGTTAGGGTTAGGTACATGCCAAGCACAGCTGAGGTTTTGAGTTCCGTGTAGGGTTAGGTCTCTTAGGGTTAGGGTTAGGGTTAGGGTTAGGGTTAGGGTTAGGGTTAGGGTTAGGGTTAGGGTTAGGGTTAGGGTTAGGGTTATGTACCTGCCATGCACAGCTGAGGTTGAGTTCCGTTTAGGGTTAGGCCTCTTAGTGTCAGGATTAGGGTTAGGTTTAGGGTTAGGGTTAGGGTTAGGGTTAGGGTTATGGTTAGGTTAGGGTTAGGGTTAGGGTTAGGGTTAGGGCTAGGGTTAGGGTTAGGGTTAGGGTTAGGGTTAGGGTTAGGGTTAGGGTTAGGGTTAGGGTTAGGGTTAGGGTTAGGGTTAGGTACATGCCAAGCACAGCTGAGGTTTTGAGTTCCGTTTAGGGTTAGGTCTCTTAGGGTTAGGGTTAGGGTTAGGGTTAGGGTTAGGATTAGGTACATGCCATGCACAGATGAGGTTTAGAGTTCCGTTTAGGGTTAGGTCTTTTAGGGTTAGGGTTATGGTTAGGGTTAGGGTTAGGGTTAGGGTTAGGGTTACGGTTAGGT
>NW_026599592.1:592500-597500 GCF_023634155.1 Falco peregrinus | reverse complement strand
AGGGTTAGGGTTAGGTTTAGGTTTAGGGTTAGGGTTAGGGTTAGGTACATGCCATGCACAGCTGAGGTTTAGAGTTCCGTTTAGGGTTAGGCCTCTTAGGGTCAGGATTAGGGTTAGGTTTATGATTAGGGTTAGGGTTAGGGTTAGGCTTAGGGTTAGGGTTAGGGTTATGTACATGCCATGCACAGCTGAGGTTTAGAGTTCCGTCTAGGGTTAGGCCTCTTAGTGTCAGGATTAGGGTTAAGTTTAGGATTAGGGTTAGGGTTAGGGTTAGGGTTAGGGTTAGGGTTAGGCACATGCCATGCACAGCTGAGGTTTTGAATTCCGTTTAGGGTTAGGTCTCTTAGGGTTAGGGTTAGGGTTAGGGTTAGGGTTACGGTTAGAGTTAGTGTTAGGGTTAGGTACATGCCATGCACAGCTGAGGTTTTGAGTTCCGTTTAGGGTTAGGTCTCTTAGGGTTAGGGTTAGAGTTAGGGTTAGGGTTAGGGTTACGGTTACGGTTAGGGTTAGGGTTAGGTTTAGGGTTAGGGTTAGGGTTAGGTACATGCCATGCACTAGCTGAGGTTTTGAGTTCCGTGTAGGGTTAGGTATTTTAGGGTTAGGGTTAGGGTTAGGGTTAGGGTTAGGGTTAGGGTTAGGGTTAGGGTTAGGGTTAGGGTTAGGGTTAGGTACATGCCATGCACAGCTGTAGGTTTAGAGTTCCGTTTAGGGTTAGCTCTCTCAGGGTCAGTTTTAGGGTTAGGGTGCGGGTTAGGGTGCGGGTTAGGGTTAGGGTTAGGGTTAGGGTTAGGGTTAGGGTTAGGGTTATGTACATGCCATGCACAGCTGAGGTTTAGAGTTCCGTTTAGGGTTAGGTCTCTTAGGGTTAGGGTTAGGGTTAGGGTTAGGGTTAGGGTTAGGGTTAGGGTTAGGGTTAGGTACATGCCATGCACAGCTGAGGTTTAGAGTTCCGTTTAGGGTTAGGTCTCTTAGGGTTAGGGTTAGGGTTAGGGTTAGGGTTAGGGTTAGGCACATGCCATGCACAGCTGAGGTTTTGAATTCCGTTTAGGGTTAGGTCTCTTAGGGTTAGGGTTAGGGTTAGGGTTAGGGTTACGGTTAGAGTTAGTGTTAGGGTTAGGTACATGCCATGCACAGCTGAGGTTTAGAGTTCCGTTTAGGGTTAGGTCTCTTAGGGTTAGGGTTAGAGTTAGGGTTAGGGTTAGGGTTACGGTTACGGTTAGGGTTAGGGTTAGGTTTAGGGTTAGGGTTAGGGTTAGGTACATGCCATGCACAGCTGAGGTTTTGAGTTCCGTGTAGGGTTAGGTATTTTAGGGTTAGGGTTAGGGTTAGGGTTAGGGTTAGGGTTAGGGTTAGGGTTAGGGTTAGGTACATGCCATGCACAGCTGTAGGGTTAGGGTTAGGGTTAGGGTTAGGGTTAGGGTTAGGGTTAGGGTTAGGGTTAGGGTTAGGGTTAGGGTTAGGGTTAGGGTTAGGGTTAGGGTTAGGGTTAGGGTTAGGGTTAGGGTTAGGTACATGCCATGCACAGCTGAGGTTTAGAGTTCCGTTTAGGGTTAGGTCTCTTAGGGTTAGGGTTAGGGTTAGGGTTAGGGTTTAGGGTTAGGCACATGCCATGCACAGCTGAGGTTTTGAATTCCGTTTAGGGTTAGGTCTCTTAGGGTTAGGGTTAGGGTTAGGGTTAGGGTTAGGGTTAGGGTTAGGTACATGCCATGCCCAGCTGTAGGTTTAGAGTTCCGTTTAGGGTTAGCTCTCTCAGGGTCAGTTTTAGGGTTAGGGTTAGGGTTAGGGTTAGGGTTAGGGTTAGGGTTAGGTTTAGACTTAGGGTTAGGGTTAGGGTTAGGGTTAGGGTTAGGGTTAGGGTTAGGGTTAGGGTTAGGGTTAGGGTTAGGGTTAGGGTTATGTATATGCCATTCACAGCTGAGGTTTAGAATTCCGACTAGGGTTAGGCCTGTTAGGGTCAGGATTAGGGTTAGGGTTAGGGTTAGGGTTAGGGTTAGGGTTAGGGTTAGGGTTAGGGTTAGGGTTAGGGTTAGGGTTAGGGTTAGGGTTAGGGTTAGGGTTAGGGTTAGGGTTAGGGTTAGGGTTAGGTACATGCCATGCACAGCTGAGGTTTAGAGTTCCGTTTAGGTTTAGCTCTCTCAGGGTCAGTTTTAGGATTAGGGTTAGGGTTAGGGTTAGGGTTAGGGTTAGGGTTAGGGTTATGTACATGCCATGCACAGCTGAGGTTTAGAGTTCCAACTAGGGTTAGGCCTCTTAGGGTCAGGATTAGGGTTAGGGTTAGGTTTAGGATTAGGGTTAGGGTTAGGGTTAGGGTTAGGGTTAGGTTTAGGGTTAGGGTTAGGGTTAGGGTTAGGGTTAGGGTTAGGTACATGCCAAGCACAGCTGAGGTTTTGAGTTCCGTTTAGGGTTAGGTCTCTTAGGGTTAGGGTTAGGTTTAGGGTTAGGGTTAGGTTTAGGTTTAGGGTTAGGGTTAGGGTTATGTACATGCCATGCACAGCTGAGGTTTAGAGTTCCGTTTAGGGTTAGGCCTCTTAGGGTCAGGATTAGGGTTAGGTTTATGATTAGGGTTAGGGTTAGGGTTAGGGTTAGGCTTAGGGTTAGGGTTATGTACATGCCATGCACAGCTGAGGTTTTGACTTCCGTTTAGGGTTAGGTCACTTAGGGTTAGGGTTTAGGTTAGGGTTAGGCTTAGGGTTAGGGTTAGGGTTATGTACATGCCATGCACAGCTGGGGTTTAGAGTTCCGTCTAGGGTTAGGCCTCTTAGGGTCAGGATTAGGGTTAGGTTTAGGATTAGGGTTAGGGTTAGGGTTAGGGTTAGGGTTAGGATTAGGTACATGCCAAGCACAGATGAGGTTTTGAGTTCCGTTTAGGGTTAGGTCTCTTAGGGTTAGGGTTAGGGTTAGGGTTAGGGTTAGGTACATGCCATGCACAGCTGAGGTTTAGAGTTCCGTTTAGGGTTAGGTCTCTTAGGGTTAGGGTTAGGGTTAGGGTTAGGGTTAGGGTTAGGGTTAGGGTTAGGGTTAGGTACATGCCATGCACAGCTGAGGTTTTGAGTTCCGTTTAGGGTTAGGTCTCTTAGGGTTAGGGTTAGGGTTAGGGTTAGGGTTAGGGTTAGGGTTAGGGTTAGGGTTAGGGTTAGGGTTAGGGCTAGGGTTAGGGTTACGTACCTGCCATGCACAGCTGAGGTTGAGTTCCGTTTAGGGTTAGGCCTCTTAGTTTCAGGATTAGGGTTAGGTTTAGGGTTAGGTTTAGGGTTAGGGTTAGGGTTAGGGTTAGGTTTAGGGTTAGGGTTAGGTACATGCCAAGCACAGCTGAGGTTTAGAGTTCCGTTTAGGGTTAGGTCTCTTAGGGTTAGGGTTAGGGTTAGGGTTAGGGTTAGGGTTAGGGTTAGGGTTAGGGTTAGGGTTAGGTACATGCCAAGCACAGCTGAGGTTTTGAGTTCCGTTTAGTGTTAGGCCTCTTAGGGTTAGGGTTAGGTTTAGGGTTAGGGTTAGGTTTAGGTTTAGGGTTAGGGTTAGGGTTATGTACATGCCATGCACAGCTGAGGATTAGAGTTCCGTTTAGGGTTAGGCCTCTTAGGGTCAGGATTAGGGTTAGGTTTATGATTAGGGTTAGGGTTAGGGTTAGGGTTAGGGTTAGGGTTAGGGTTAGGGTTAGGGTTAGGGTTAGGGTTAGGGTTAGGGTTAGGGTTAGGGTTAGGGTTAGGGTTAGGGTTAGGTACATGCCATGCACAGCTGAGGTTTAGAGTTCCGTTTAGGTTTAGCTCTCTTAGGGTCAGTTTTAGGATTAGGGTTAGGGTTAGGGTTAGGGTTAGGGTTAGGGTTAGGGTTAGGGTTATGTACATGCCATGCATAGCTGAGGTTTAGAGTTCCAACTAGGGTTAGGCCTCTTAGGGTCAGGATTAGGGTTAGGGTTAGGTTTAGGATTAGGGTTAGGGTTAGGGTTAGGGTTAGGGTTAGGTTTAGGGTTAGGGTTAGGGTTAGGGTTAGGGTTAGGGTTAGGGTTAGGTACATGCCATGCACAGCTGAGGTTTAGAGTTCCGTTTAGGGTTAGGTCTCTTAGGGTTAGGGTTAGGGTTAGGGTTAGGGTTAGGGTTAGGCACATGCCATGCACAGCTGAGGTTTTGAATTCCGTTTAGGGTTAGGTCTCTTAGGGTTAGGGTTAGGGTTAGGGTTAGGGTTACGGTTAGAGTTAGTGTTAGGGTTAGGTACATGCCATGCACAGCTGAGGTTTAGAGTTCCGTTTAGGGTTAGGTCTCTTAGGGTTAGGGTTAGAGTTAGGGTTAGGGTTAGGGTTACGGTTACGGTTAGGGTTAGGGTTAGGTTTAGGGTTAGGGTTAGGGTTAGGTACATGCCATGCACAGCTGAGGTTTTGAGTTCCGTGTAGGGTTAGGTATTTTAGGGTTAGGGTTAGGGTTAGGGTTAGGGTTAGGGTTAGGGTTAGGGTTAGGGTTAGGTACATGCCATGCACAGCTGTAGGGTTAGGGTTAGGGTTAGGGTTAGGGTTAGGGTTAGGGTTAGGGTTAGGGTTAGGGTTAGGGTTAGGGTTAGGGTTAGGGTTAGGGTTAGGGTTAGGGTTAGGGTTAGGGTTAGGTACATGCCATGCACAGCTGAGGTTTAGAGTTCCGTTTAGGGTTAGGTCTCTTAGGGTTAGGGTTAGGGTTAGGGTTAGGGTTAGGGTTAGGCACATGCCATGCACAGCTGAGGTTTTGAATTCCGTTTAGGGTTAGGTCTCTTAGGGTTAGGGTTAGGGTTAGGGTTAGGGTTAGGGTTAGGGTTAGGTACATGCCATGCCCAGCTGTAGGTTTAGAGTTCCGTTTAGGGTTAGCTCTCTCAGGGTCAGTTTTAGGGTTAGGGTTAGGGTTAGGGTTAGGGTTAGGGTTAGGGTTAGGTTTAGACTTAGGGTTAGGGTTAGGGTTAGGGTTAGGGTTAGGGTTAGGGTTAGGGTTAGGGTTAGGGTTAGGGTTAGGGTTAGGGTTATGTATATGCCATTCACAGCTGAG
>NW_026599592.1:382500-385000 GCF_023634155.1 Falco peregrinus | reverse complement strand
AGGTTTAGAGCTCCGTTTAGGGTTAGCTCTCTTAGGGTCAGTTTTAGGGTTAGGGTTAGGGTTAGGGTTAGGGTTAGGGTTAGGGTTAGGCTTAGGTTTAGGGTTAGGGTTATGTACATGCCATGCACAGCTGAGATTTAGAGATCCGTTTAGGGTTAGGCCTCTTAGGGTCAGGATTAGGGTTAGGTTTAGGATTAGGGTTAGGGTTCAGGTTAGGGTTAGGGATAGGGTTAGGGTTAGGGTAAGGTACATGCCATGCACAGCTGAGGTTTTGAGTTCCGTTTAGGGTTAGGTATCTTAGGGTTAGGGTTAGGGTTAGGGTTAGGGTTAGGGTTAGGGTTAGGGTTAGGGTTAGGTACATGCCAAGCACAGCTGAGGTTTTGAATTCCGTTTAGGGTTAGGTCTATTAGGGTTAGGGTTAGGGTTCGGGTTAGGGTTAGGGTTAGGGTTAGGGTTAGGGTAAAGTTTAGTGTTAGGGTTAGGGTTAGGGTTAGGGTTAGGGTTAGGGTTAGGGTTAGGGTTAGGGTTAGGGTTAGGGTTAGGGTTAGGGTTAGGGTTAGGTACATGCCATGCACAGCAGAGGTTTAGAGCTCCGTTTAGGGTTAGCTCTCTTAGGGTCAGTTTTAGGGTTAGGGATAGGGTTAGAGTTAGGGTTAGGGTTAGGGTTAGGCTTAGGCTTAGGGTTAGGGTTATGTACATGCCATGCACAGCTGAGATTTAGAGATCCGTTTAGGGTTAGGCCTCTTAGGGTCAGGATTAGGGTTAGGGTTCAGGTTAGGGTTAGGGATAGGGTTAGGGTTAGGGTTAGGTACATGCCATGCACAGCTGAGGTTTTGAGTTCCGTTTACTGTTAGGTATCTTAGGGTTAGGGTTAGGGTTAGGGTTAGGGTTAGGGTTAGGGTTAGGTACATGCCAAGCACAGCTGAGGTTTTGAATTCCGTTTAGGGTTAGGTCTATTAGGGTTAGGGTTAGGGTTAGGGTTAGGGTTAGGGTTAGGGTTAGGGTAAAGTTTAGTGTTAGGGTTAGGGTTAGGGTTAGGGTTAGGGTTAGGGTTAGGTACATGCCATGCACAGCAGAGGTTTAGAGCTCCGTTTAGGGTTAGCTCTCTTAGGGTCAGTGTTTGTGTTAGGGATAGGGTTAGGGTTAGGTTTCAAGTTAGGGTTAGGGATAGGGTTAGGGTTAGGGTTACGTACATGCCATGCACAGCTGAGGTTTTGAGTTCCGTTTAGGGTTAGGTCTCTTAGGGTTAGGGTAGGGTTAGGGTTAGGGTTAGGTACAGGCCATGCACAGCAGAGGTTTAGAGCTTCGTTTAGGGTTAGCTCTCTTAGGGTCAGTTTTAGGGTTAGGGTTAGGGTTAGGGTTAGGGTTAGGGTTAGGGTTAGGGTTAGGGTTAGGGTTAGGTACATGCCATGCACAGCTGTAGGTTTAGAGTTCCGTTTAGGGTTAGGCCTCTTAGGGTCAGGATTAGGGTTAGGTTTAGGATTAGGGTTAGGGTTCGGGTTAGGGTTAGGGATAGGGTTAGGGTTAAAGTTAGGTACATGCCAGGCACAGCTGAGGTTTTGAGTTTCGTTTAGGGTTAGGTATCTTAATGATAGGGTTAGGGTTAGGGTTAGGGTTAGGGTTAGGGTTAGGGTTAGGGTTAGGGTTAGGGTTAGGGTTATGTACATGCCATGCACAGCTGAGGTTTAGAGTTCCGTTTAGGGTTAGGCCTCTTAGGGTCAGGATTAGGATTAGGGTTAGGGTTAGGGTTAGGGTTAGGGTTAGGGTTAGGTACATGCCAAGCACAGCTGAGGTTTTGAATTCCGTTTAGGGTTAGGTCTATTAGGGTTAGGGTTAGGGTTCGGGTTAGGGTTAGGGTTAGGGTTAGGGTTAGGGTAAAGTTTAGTGTTAGGGTTAGGGTTAGGGTTAGGGTTAGGGTTAGGGTTAGGGTTAGGGTTAGGGTTAGGGTTAGGGTTAGGGTTAGGGTTAGGTACATGCCATGCACAGCAGAGGTTTAGAGCTCCGTTTAGGGTTAGCTCTCTTAGGGTCAGTTTTAGGGTTAGGGTTAGGGTTAGGGTTAGGGTTAGGGTTAGGGTTAGGGTTAGCCTTAGGGTTAGGGTTAGGGTTATGTACATGCCATGCACAGCTGAGATTTAGAGATCCGTTTAGGGTTAGGCCTCTTAGGGTCAGGATTAGGGTTAGGTTTAGGATTAGGGTTAGGGTTCAGGTTAGGGTTAGGGATAGGGTTAGGGTTAGGGTTAGGTACATGCCATGCACAGCTGAGGTTTTGAGTTCCGTTTAGGGTTAGGTATCTTAGGGTTAGGGTTAGGGTTAGGGTTAGGGTTAGGGTTAGGGTTAGGGTTAGGGTTAGGGTTAGGTACATGCCAAGCACAGCTGAGGTTTTGAATTCCGTTTAGGGTTAGGTCTATTAGGGTTAGGGTTAGGGTTCGGGTTAGGGTTAGGGTTAGGGTTAGGGTTAGGGTAAAGTTTAGGGTTAGGGTTAGGGTTAGGGTTAGGGGAA
>NW_026599592.1:345000-347500 GCF_023634155.1 Falco peregrinus | reverse complement strand
GAGGTTTTGAATTCCGTTTAGGGTTAGGTCTATTAGGGTTAGGGTTAGGGTTCGGGTTAGGGTTAGGGTTAGGGTTAGGGTAAAGTTTAGGGTTAGGGTTAGGGTTAGGGTTAGGGTTAGGGTTAGGGTTAGGGTTAGGGTTAGGGTTAGGGTTAGGGTTAGGTACATGCCATGCACAGCAGAGGTTTAGAGCTCCGTTTAGGGTTAGCTCTCTTAGGGTCAGTTTTAGGGTTAGGGTTAGGGTTAGGGTTAGGGTTAGCCTTAGGCTTAGGCTTAGGGTTAGGGTTATGTACATGCCATGCACAGCTGAGATTTAGAGATCCGTTTAGGGTTAGGCCTCTTAGGGTCAGGATTAGGGTTAGGTTTAGGATTAGGGTTAGGGTTCAGGTTAGGGTTAGGGATAGGGTTAGGGTTAGGGTTAGGTACATGCCATGCACAGCTGAGGTTTTGAGTTCCGTTTAGGGTTAGGTATCTTAGGGTTAGGGTTAGGGTTAGGGTTAGGGTTAGGGTTAGGGTTAGGTACATGCCAAGCACAGCTGAGGTTTTGAATTCCGTTTAGGGTTAGGTCTATTAGGGTTAGGGTTAGGGTGAGGGTTAGGGTTAGGGTTAGGGTTAGGGTTAGGGTAAAGTTTAGTGTTAGGGTTAGGGTTAGGGTTAGGGTTAGGGTTAGGGTTAGGGTTAGGGTTAGGGTTAGGGTTAGGGTTAGGGTTAGGGTTAGGGTTAGGGTTAGGTACATGCCATGCACAGCAGAGGTTCAGAGCTTTGTTTAGGGTTAGCTCTCTTAGGGTCAGTTTTAGGGTTAGGGATAGGGTTAGGGTTAGGTACATGCCAAGCACAGCTGAGGTTTTGAATTCCGTTTAGGGTTAGGTCTATTAGGGTTAGGGTTATGGTTCGGGTTAGGGTTAGGGTTAGGGTTAGGATTAGGGTAAAGTTTAGGGTTAGGGTTAGGGTTAGGGTTAGGGTTAGGGTTAGGGTTAGGGTTAGGGTTAGGGTTAGGGTTAGGGTTAGGGTTAGGGTTAGGGTTAGGGTTAAGTACATGCCATGCACAGCAGAGGTTTAGAGCTCCGTTTAGGGTTAGCTCTCTTAGGGTCAGTTTTAGGGTTAGGGTTAGGGTTAGGGTTAGGGTTAGGCTTAGGCTTAGGCTTAGGCTTAGGGTTAGGGTTATGTACATGCCATGCACAGCTGAGATTTAGAGATCCGTTTAGGGTTAGGCCTCTTAGGATCAGGATTAGGGTTAGGGTTCAGGTTAGGGTTAGGGATAGGGTTAGGGTTAGGGTTAGGTACATGCCATGCACAGCTGAGGTTTTAGAGTTCCGTTTAGGGTTAGGTATCTTAGGGTTAGGGTTAGGGTTAGGGTTAGGGTTAGGGTTAGGGTTAGGGTTAGGGTTAGGGTTAGGGTTAGGGTTAGGTACATGCCAAGCACAGCTGAGGTTTTGAATTCCATTTAGGGTTAGGTCTATTAGGGTTAGGGTTAGGGTTAGGGTTAGGGTTAGGGTTAGGGTTAGGGTTAGGGTAAAGTTTAGTGTTAGGGTTAGGGTTAGGGTTAGGGTTAGGGTTAGGGTTAGGGTTAGGGTTAGGGTTAGGGTTAGGGTTAGGGTTAGGTACATGCCATGCACAGCAGAGGTTTAGAGCTCCGTTTAGGGTTAGCTCTCTTAGGGTCAGTTTTAGGGTTAGGGATAGGGTTAGGGTTAGCGTTAGGGGTAGGGTTAGGGTTAGGCTTAGGCTTAGGGTTAGGGTTATGTACATGCCATGCACAGCTAAGATTTAGAGATCCGTTTAGGGTTAGGCCTCTTAGGGTCAGGATTAGGGTTAGGTTTAGGATTAGGGTTAGGGTTCAGGTTAGGGTTAGGGATAGGGTTAGGGTTAGGGTTAGGTACATGCCATGCACAGCTGAGGTTTAGAGTTCCGTTTAGGGTTAGGTCTCTTAGGGTTAGGGTTAAGGTTAGGGTTAGGGTTAGGGTTAGGGTTAGGGTTAGGTACATGCCATGCACAGCTGAGGTTTTGAGTTCCGTTTAGGGTTAGGTCTTTTAGGGTTAGGGTTAGGGTTAGGGTTAGGGTTAGGGTTTGGGTTAGGGTTAGGGTTAGGGTTAGGGTTAGGGTTAGGGTTAGGGTTAGGGTTAGGGTTAGGGTTAGGGATAGGGTTAGGGTTAGGGTTAGGTACATGCCATGCACAGCTGAGGTTTTAGAGTTCCGTTTAGGGTTAGGTATCTTAGGGTTAGGGTTAGGGTTAGGGTTAGGGTTAGGGTTAGGGTTAGGGTTAGGTACATGCCAAGCACAGCTGAGGTTTTGAATTCCATTTAGGGTTAGGTCTATTAGGGTTAGGGTTAGGGTTAGGGTTAGGGTTAGGGTTAGGGTTAGGGTTAGGGTAAAGTTTAGTGTTAGGGTTAGGGTTAGGGTTAGGGTTAGGGTTAGGGTTAGGGTTAGGGTTAGGGTTAGGGTTAGGGTTAGGGTTAGGGTTAGGTACATGCCATGCACAGCAGAGGTTTAGAGCTCCGTTTAG
>NW_026599592.1:325000-327500 GCF_023634155.1 Falco peregrinus | reverse complement strand
AGGCACAGCTGAGGTTTTGAGTTCCGTTTAGGGTTAGGTATCTTAATGATAGGGTTAGGGTTAGGGTTAGGTATAGGGTTAGGGTTAGGGTTAGGGTTAGGTACATGCCATGCACAGCTGAGGTTTTGAGTTCCGTTTAGGGTTAGGTATCTTAGGGTTAGGGTTAGGGTTAGGGTTAGGGTTAGGGTTAGGGTTATGTGCATGCCATGCACAGCTGAGGTTTAGAGTTCCGTTTAGGGTTAGGTCACTTAGGGTTAGGGTTTAGGATAAGGTTAGGCTTACGGTTAGGGTTAGGTACATGCCATGCACAGCTGAGGTTTAGAGTTCCGTCTAGGGTTATGCCTCTTAGGGTCAGGATTAGGGTTAGGTTTAGGATTAGGGTTAGGGTTAGGGTTAGGGTTAGGGTTAGGGTTATGTACATGCATGCACAGCTGAGGTTTTGAATTCCGTTTAGGGTTAGGTCTATTACGGTTAGGGTTAGAGTTAGGGTTAGGGTTAGGGTTAGGGTTAGGGTTAGGGTTAGGGTTAGGGTTAGGTACATGCCATGCACAGCAGAGGTTTAGAGCTCTGTTTAGGGTTAGCTCTCTTAGGGTCAGTTTTAGGGTTAGGGTTAGGGTTAGGGTTATGTACATGCCATGCACAGCTGAGGTTTTGAGTTCCGTTTAGGGTTGGGTATCTTAGGGTTAGGGTTAGGGTTAGGGTTAGGGTTAGGGTTAGGGTTAGGGTTAGGTACATGCCAAGCACAGCTGAGGTTTTGAATTCCATTTAGGGTTAGGTCTATTAGGGTTAGGGTTAGGGTTAGGGTTAGGGTTAGGGTTAGGGTTAGGGTTAGGGTAAAGTTTAGTGTTAGGGTTAGGGTTAGGGTTAGGGTTAGGGTTAGGGTTAGGGTTAGGGTTAGGGTTAGGGTTAGGGTTAGGATTAGGGTTAGGTACATGCCATGCACAGCAGAGGTTTAGAGCTCCGTTTAGGGTTAGCTCTCTTAGGGTCAGTTTTAGGGTTAGGGATAGGGTTAGGGTTAGGTTTCGGGTTAGGGTTAGGGATAGGGTTAGGGTTCGGGTTAGGTACATGCCATGCACAGCTGAGGTTTTGAGTTCCGTTTAGGGTTAGGCCTCTTAGGGTCAGGATTAGGGGTAGGTTTAGGATTAGGGTTAGGGTTCGGGTTAGGGTTAGGGATAGGGTTAGGGTTAGGGTTAGGTACATGCCAGGCACAGCTGAGGTTTTGAGTTCCGTTTAGGGTTAGGTATCTTAATGATAGGGTTAGGGTTAGGGTTAGGGTTAGGGTTAGGGTTAGGGTTAGGGTTATGTACATGCCATGCACAGCTGAGGTTTAGAGTTCCGTTTAGGGTTAGGCCTCTTAGGGTCAGTATTAGGGTTAGGGTTAGGGTTAGGGTTAGGGTTAGGGTTAGGGTTAGGTACATGCCAAGCACAGCTGAGGTTTTGAATTCCGTTTAGGGTTAGGTCTATTAGGGTTAGGGTTAGGGTTCGGGTTAGGGTTCGGGTTAGGGTTAGGGTTAGGGTTAGGGTAAAGTTTAGGGTTAGGGTTAGGGTTAGGGTTAGGGTTAGGGTTAGGGTTAGGGTTAGGGTTAGGGTTAGGGTTAGGTACATGCCATGCACAGCAGAGGTTTAGAGCTCCGTTTAGGGTTAGCTCTCTTAGGGTCAGTTTTAGGGTTAGGGTTAGGGTTAGGGTTAGGGTTAGGGTTAGGGTTAGGGTTATATACATGCCATGCACAGCTGAGATTTAGAGATCCGTTTAGGGTTAGGCCTCTTAGGGTCAGGATTAGGGTTAGGTTTAGGATTAGGGTTAGGGTTCAGGTTAGGGTTAGGGATAGGGTTAGGGTTAGGGTTAGGTACATGCCAAGCACAGCTGAGGTTTTGAATTCCATTTAGGGTTAGGTCTATTAGGGTTAGGGTTAGGGTTAGGGTTAGGGTTAGGGTTAGGGTTAGGGTTAGGGTTAGGGTAAAGTTTAGTGTTAGGGTTAGGGTTAGGGTTAGGGTTAGGGTTAGGGTTAGGGTTAGGGTTAGGGTTAGGGTTAGGGTTAGGGTTAGGGTTAGGATTAGGGTTAGGTACATGCCATGCACAGCAGAGGTTTAGAGCTCCGTTTAGGGTTAGCTCTCTTAGGGTCAGTTTTAGGGTTAGGGATAGGGTTAGGATTAGGTTTCGGGTTAGGGTTAGGGATAGGGTTAGGGTTCGGGTTAGGTACATGCCATGCACAGCTGAGGTTTTGAGTTCCGTTTAGGGTTAGGCCTCTTAGGGTCAGGATTAGGGGTAGGTTTAGGATTAGGGTTAGGGTTCGGGTTAGGGTTAGGGATAGGGTTAGGGTTAGGGTTAGGTACATGCCAGGCACAGCTGAGGTTTTGAGTTCCGTTTAGGGTTAGGTATCTTAATGATAGGGTTAGGGTTAGGGTTAGGGTTAGGGTTAGGGTTAGGGTTAGGGTTATGTACATGCCATGCACAGCTGAGGTTTAGAGTTCCGTTTAGGGTTAGGCCTCTTAGGGTCAG
>NW_026599592.1:292500-297500 GCF_023634155.1 Falco peregrinus | reverse complement strand
ATGCCATGCACAGCAGAGGTTTAGAGCTCCGTTTAGGGTTAGCTCTCTTAGGGTCAGTTTTAGGGTTAGGGATAGGGTTAGGGTTAGGTTTCGGGTTAGGGTTAGGGATAGGGTTAGGGTTAGGGTTAGGTACATGCCATGCACAGCTGAGGTTTAGAGTTCCGTTTAGGGTTAGGTCTCTTAGGGTTAGGGTTAGGGTTAGGGTTAGGGTTAGGTACATGCCATGCACAGCAGAGGTTTAGAGCTTCGTTTAGGGTTAGCTCTCTTAGGGTCAGTTTTAGGGTTAGGGTTAGGGTTAGGGTTAGGGTTAGGGTTAGGGTTAGGGTTAGGGTTTGGTACATGCCATGCACAGCTGAGATTTAGAGTTCCGTTTAGGGTTAGGCCTCTTAGGGTCAGGATTAGGGTTAGGGTTAGGGTTAGGGTTAGGGTTAGGGTTAGGGTTAGGGTTAGGTACATGCCAAGCACAGCTGAGGTTTTGAATTCCGTTTAGGGTTAGGTCTATTAGGGTTAGGGTTAGGGTTCGGGTTAGGGTTAGGGTTAGGGTTAGGGTTAGGGTTAGGGTTAGGGTTAGGGTTAGGTACATGCCATGCACAGCAGAGGTTTAGAGCTCCGTTTAGGGTTAGCTCTCTTAGGGTCAGTTTTAGGGTTAGGGTTAGGGTTAGGGTTAGGGTTAGGGTTAGGGTTAGGCTTAGGCTTAGGCTTAGGGTTAGGGTTATGTACATGCCATGCACAGCTGAGACTTAGAGATCCGTTTAGGGTTAGGCCTCTTAGGGTCAGGATTAGGGTTAGGTTTAGGATTAGGGTTAGGGTTCAGGTTAGGGTTAGGGATAGGGTTAGGGTTAGGGTTAGGTACATGCCATGCACAGCTGAGGTTTTGAGTTCCGTTTAGGGTTAGGTATCTTAGGGTTAGGGTTAGGGTTAGGGTTAGGGTTAGGGTTAGGGTTAGGGTTAGGTACATGCCAAGCACAGCTGAGGTTTTGAATTCCGTTTCGGGTTAGGTCTATTAGGGTTAGGGTTAGGGTGAGGGTTAGGGTTAGGGTTAGGGTTAGGGTTAGGGTAAAGTTTAGTGTTAGGGTTAGGGTTAGGGTTAGGGTTAGGGTTAGGGTTAGGGTTAGGGTTAGGGTTAGGGTTAGGGTTAGGTACATGCCATGCACAGCAGAGGTTCAGAGCTCCGTTTAGGGTTAGCTCTCTTAGGGTCAGTTTTAGGGTTAGGGATAGGGTTAGGGTTAGGTACATGCCAAGCACAGCTGAGGTTTTGAATTCCGTTTAGGGTTAGGTCTATTAGGGTTAGGGTTAGGGTTCGGGTTAGGGTTAGGGTTAGGGTTAGGGTTAGGGTAAAGTTTAGGGTTAGGGTTAGGGTTAGGGTTAGGGTTAGGGTTAGGGTTAGGGTTAGGGTTAGGGTTAGGGTTAGGGTTAGGGTTAGGGTTAGGGTTAGGTACATGCCATGCACAGCAGAGGTTTAGAGCTCCGTTTAGGGTTAGCTCTCATAGGCTCAGTTTTAGGGTTAGGGTTAGGGTTAGGGTTAGGGTTAGGGTTAGGGTTAGGGTTAGGGTTAGGCTTAGGGTTAGGGTTATGTACATGCCATGCACAGCTGAGATTTAGAGATCCGTTTAGGGTTAGGCCTCTTAGGGTCAGGATTAGGGTTAGGGTTCAGGTTAGGGTTAGGGATAGGGTTAGGGTTAGGGTTAGGTACATGCCATGCACAGCTGAGGTTTTGAGTTCCGTTTAGGGTTAGGTATCTTAGGGTTAGGGTTAGGGTTAGGGTTAGGGTTAGGGTTAGGGTTAGGGTTAGGGTTAGGGTTAGGGTTAGGTACATGCCAAGCACAGCTGAGGTTTTGAATTCCATTTAGGGTTAGGTCTATTAGGGTTAGGGTTAGGGTTAGGGTTAGGGTTAGGGTTAGGCTTAGGGTTAGGGTAAAGTTTAGTGTTAGGGTTAGGGTTAGGGTTAGGGTTAGGGTTAGGGTTAGGGTTAGGGTTAGGGTTAGGGTTAGGGTTAGGTACATGCCATGCACAGCAGAGGTTTAGAGCTCCGTTTAGGGTTAGCTATCTTAGGGTCAGTTTTAGGGTTAGGGATAGGGTTAGGGTTAGGTTTCGGGTTAGGGTTAGGGTTAGGGTTAGGGTTAGGGTTAGGGTTAGGTACATGCCATGCACAGCAGAGGTTTAGAGCTCCGTTTAGGGTTAGCTCTCTTAGGGTCAGTTTTAGGGTTAGGGATAGGGTTAGGGTTAGGTTTCGGGTTAGGGTTAGGGATAGGGTTAGGGTTAGGGTTAGGTACATGCCATGCACAGCTGAGGTTTAGAGTTCCGTTTAGGGTTAGGTCTCTTAGGGTTAGGGTTAGGGTTAGGGTTAGGGTTAGGTACATGCCATGCACAGCAGAGGTTTAGAGCTTCGTTTAGGGTTAGCTCTCTTAGGGTCAGTTTTAGGGTTAGGGTTAGGGTTAGGGTTAGGGTTAGGGTTAGGGTTAGGGTTAGGGTTAGGGTTAGGTACATGCCATGCACAGCTGAGATTTAGAGTTCCGTTTAGGGTTAGGCCTCTTACGGTCAGGATTAGGGTTAGGTTTAGGATTAGGGTTAGGGTTCGGGTTAGGGTTAGGGATAGGGTTAGGGTTAAAGTTAGGTACATGCCAGGCACAGCTGAGGTTTTGAGTTCCGTTTAGGGTTAGGTATCTTAATGATAGGGTTAGGGTTAGGGTTAGGGTTAGGGTTAGGGTTAGGGTTAGGGTTAGGGTTAGGGTTATGTACATGCCATGCACAGCTGAGGTTTAGAGTTCCGTTTAGGGTTAGGTCTATTAGGGTTAGGGTTAGGGTTAGGGTTAGGGTTAGGGTTAGGGTTAGGGTTAGGGTTAGGGTTAGGGTTAGGTACATGCCAAGCACAGCTGAGGTTTTGAATTCCGTTTAGGGTTAGGTCTATTAGGGTTAGGGTTAGGGTTCGGGTTAGGGTTAGGGTTAGGGTTAGGGTTAGGGTAAAGTTTAGGGTTAGGGTTAGGGTTAGGGTTAGGGTTAGGTACATGCCAAGCACAGCTGAGGTTTTGAATTCCGTTTAGGGTTAGGTCTATTAGGGTTAGGGTTAGGGTTAGGGTTAGGGTTAGTGTTAGGGTTAGAGTTAGGGTTAGGGTTAGGGTTAGGGTTAGGGTTAGGTACATGCCATGTACAGCTGAGGTTTAGAGTTCCGTTTAGGGTTAAGTCTCTTAGGGTTAGGGTTAGGGTTAGGGTTAGGGTTAGGTTCATGCCATGCACAGCAGAGGTTTAGAGCTCCGTTTAGGGTTAGCTCTCTTAGGGTCAGTTTTAGGTTTAGGATTAGGGTTAGGGTTAGGGTTAGGGTTAGGGTTAGGGTTAGGTACATGCCATGCACAGCTGAGATTTAGAGTTCCGTTTAGGGTTAGGCCTCTTAGGGTCAGGATTAGGGTTAGGTTTAAGATTAGGTTTAGGGTTCGGGTTAGGGTTAGGGTTAGGGTTAGGGTTAGGGTTATGCTAATGCCATGCACAGCTGAGGTTTTGAGTTCCGTTTAGGGTTGGGTATCTTAAGGTTAGGGTTAGGGTTAGGGTTAGGGTTAGGGTTAGGGTTAGGGTTAGGTACATGCCAAGCACAGATGAGGTTTTGAATTCCGTTTAGGGTTAGGTCTATTAGGGTTAGGGTTAAAGTTAGGGTTAGGGTTAGGGTTAGGGTTAGGGTTATGTGCATGCCATGCACAGCTGAGGTTTAGAGTTCCGTTTAGGGTTAGGTCTCTTAGGGTTAGGGTTAGGGTTAGGGTTAGGGTTAGGTACATGCCAAGCACAGCTGAGGTTTTGAATTCCGTTTAGGGTTAGGTCTATTAGGGTTAGGGTTTAGGTTAGGGTTAGGGTTAGGGTTAGGGTTAGGGTTAGGGTTAGTGTTAGGGTTAGGGTTAGGGTTAGGGTTAGGGTTATGTTCATGCCATGCACAGCCGAGGTTTGGAGTTCCGTTTAGGGTTAGGTCACTTAGGGTTAGGGTTTAGGTTAGGGTTAGGCTTCAGGTTAGGGTTAGGGTTATGTACATGCCATGCACAGCTGAGGTTTAGAGTTCCTTCTAGGATTAGGCCTCTTAGGGTCAGGATTAGGGTTAGGGTTAGGGTTAGGGCTAGGTACATGCCAGGCACAGCTGAGGTTTTGAGTTCCGTTTAGGGTTAGGTATCTTAATGATAGGGTTAGGGTTAGGGTTAGGTATAGGGTTAGGGTTAGGGTTAGGGTTAGGGTTAGGGTTAGGGTTAGGGTTATGTACATGCCATGCACAGCTGAGGTTTAGAGTTCTGTTTAGGGTTAGGCTTCTTAGGGTCAGGATTAGGGTTAGGGTTAGGGTTAGGGTTAGTGTTAGGGTTAGGGTTAGGGTTAGGGTTAGGGTTAGGTACATGCCAAGCACAGCTGAGGTTTTGAATTCCGTTTAGGGTTAGGTCTATTAGGGTTAGGGTTTAGGTTAGGGTTAGGGTTAGGGTTAGGGTTAGGGTTAGGGTTAGGGTTAGGGTTAGGGTTAGGGTTAGGGTTAGGGTAAAGTTTAGGGTTAGGGTTAGGGTTAGGGTTAGGGTTAGGGTTAGGGTTAGGGTTAGGGTTAGGGTTAGGGTTAGGGTTAGGTACATGCCATGCACAGCAGAGGTTTAGAGCTCCGTTTAGGGTTAGCTCTCTTAGGGTCAGTTTTAGGGTTAGGGTTAGGGTTAGGGTTAGGGTTAGGGTTAGGGTTAGGGTTAGGGTTAGGGTTAGGGTTAGGGTAATGTACATGCCATGCACAGCTGAGATTTAGAGATCCGTTTAGGGTTAGGCCTCTTAGGGTCAGGATTAGGGTTAGGTTTAGGATTAGGGTTAGGGTTCAGGTTAGGGTTAGGGATAGGTTTAGGGTTAGGGTTAGGTACATGCCATGCACAGCTGAGGTTTTGAGTTCCGTTTAGGGTTAGGTATCTTAGGGTTAGGGTTAGGGTTAGGGTTAGGGTTAGGGTTAGGGTTAGGGTTAGGGTTAGGCTTAGGCTTAGGGTTAGGGTTATGCACATGCCAAGCAC
>NW_026599592.1:277500-280000 GCF_023634155.1 Falco peregrinus | reverse complement strand
TTAGGGTTAGGGTTAGGGTTAGGGTTAGGGTTAGGGTTAGGGTTAGGTACATGCCATGCACAGCAGAGGTTTAGAGCTCCGTTTAGGGTTAGCTCTCTTAGGGTCAGTTTTAGGGTTAGGGATAGGGTTAGGGTTAGGTTTCGGGTTAGGGTTAGGGATAGGGTTAGGGTTAGGGTTAGGTACATGCCATGCACAGCTGAGGTTTAGAGTTCCGTTTAGGGTTAGGTCTCTTAGGGTTAGGGTTAGGGTTAGGGTTAGGGTTAGGTACATGCCATGCACAGCAGAGGTTTAGAGCTTCGTTTAGGGTTAGCTCTCTTAGGGTCAGTTTTAGGGTTAGGGTTAGGGTTAGGGTTAGGGTTAGGGTTAGGGTTAGGGTTAGGGTTTGGTACATGCCATGCACAGCTGAGGTTTAGAGTTCCGTTTAGGGTTAGGCCTCTTAGGGTCAGGATTAGGGTTAGGGTTAGGGTTAGGGTTAGGGTTAGGGTTAGGGTTAGGGTTAGGGTTAGGTACATGCCAAGCACAGCTGAGGTTTTGAATTCCGTTTAGGGTTAGGTCTATTAGGGTTAGGGTTAGGGTTCGGGTTAGGGTTAGGGTTAGGGTTAGGGTTAGGGTTAGGGTTAGGGTTAGGTACATGCCATGCACAGCAGAGGTTTAGAGCTCCGTTTAGGGTTAGCTCTCTTAGGGTCAGTTTTAGGGTTAGGGTTAGGGTTAGGGTTAGGGTTAGGGTTATGTACATGCCATGCACAGCTGAGACTTAGAGATCCGTTTAGGGTTAGGCCTCTTAGGGTCAGGATTAGGGTTAGGTTTAGGATTAGGGTTAGGGTTCAGGTTAGGGTTAGGGATAGGGTTAGGGTTAGGGTTAGGTACATGCCATGCACAGCTGAGGTTTTGAGTTCCGTTTAGGGTTAGGTATCTTAGGGTTAGGGTTAGGGTTAGGGTTAGGGTTAGGGTTAGGGTTAGGGTTAGGGTTAGGTACATGCCAAGCACAGCTGAGGTTTTGAATTCCGTTTAGGGTTAGGTCTATTAGGGTTAGGGTTAGGGTGAGGGTTAGGGTTAGGGTTAGGGTTAGGGTTAGGGTAAAGTTTAGTGTTAGGGTTAGGGTTAGGGTTAGGGTTAGGGTTAGGGTTAGGGTTAGGGTTAGGGTTAGGGTTAGGGTTAGGGTTAGGTACATGCCATGCACAGCAGAGGTTCAGAGCTCCGTTTAGGGTTAGCTCTCTTAGGGTCAGTTTTAGGGTTAGGGATAGGGTTAGGGTTAGGTACATGCCAAGCACAGCTGAGGTTTTGAATTCCGTTTAGGGTTAGGTCTATTAGGGTTAGGGTTAGGGTTCGGGTTAGGGTTAGGGTTAGGGTTAGGGTTAGGGTAAAGTTTAGGGTTAGGGTTAGGGTTAGGGTTAGGGTTAGGGTTAGGGTTAGGGTTAGGGATAGGGTTAGGGTTAGGGTTAGGGTTAGGGTTAGGGTTAGGTACATGCCATGCACAGCAGAGGTTTAGAGCTCCGTTTAGGGTTAGCTCTCTTAGGCTCAGTTTTAGGGTTAGGGTTAGGGTTAGGGTTAGGGTTAGGGTTAGGGTTAGGGTTAGGGTTAGGCTTAGGGTTAGGGTTATGTACATGCCATGCACAGCTGAGATTTAGAGATCCGTTTAGGGTTAGGCCTCTTAGGGTCAGGATTAGGGTTAGGGTTCAGGTTAGGGTTAGGGATAGGGTTAGGGTTAGGGTTAGGTACATGCCATGCACAGCTGAGGTTTTGAGTTCCGTTTAGGGTTAGGTATCTTAGGGTTAGGGTTAGGGTTAGGGTTAGGGTTAGGGTTAGGGTTAGGGTTAGGGTTAGGGTTAGGTACATGCCAAGCACAGCTGAGGTTTTGAATTCCATTTAGGGTTAGGTCTATTAGGGTTAGGGTTAGGGTTAGGGTTAGGGTTAGGGTTAGGGTTAGGGTTAGGGTAAAGTTTAGTGTTAGGGTTAGGGTTAGGGTTAGGGTTAGGGTTAGGGTTAGGGTTAGGGTTAGGGTTAGGGTTAGGGTTAGGTACATGCCATGCACAGCAGAGGTTTAGAGCTCCGTTTAGGGTTAGCTATCTTAGGGTCAGTTTTAGGGTTAGGGATAGGGTTAGGGTTAGGTTTCGGGTTAGGGTTAGGGTTAGGGTTAGGGTTAGGGTTAGGTACATGCCATGCACAGCAGAGGTTTAGAGCTCCGTTTAGGGTTAGCTCTCTTAGGGTCAGTTTTAGGGTTAGGGATAGGGTTAGGGTTAGGTTTCGGGTTAGGGTTAGGGATAGGGTTAGGGTTAGGGTTAGGTACATGCCATGCACAGCTGAGGTTTAGAGTTCCGTTTAGGGTTAGGTCTCTTAGGGTTAGGGTTAGGGTTAGGGTTAGGGTTAGGTACATGCCATGCACAGCAGAGGTTTAGAGCTTCGTTTAGGGTTAGCTCTCTTAGGGTCAGTTTTAGGGTTAGGGTTAGGGTTAGGGTTAGGGTTAGGGTTAGGGTTAGGGTTAGGGTTAGGGTTAGGTACA
>NW_026599592.1:260000-265000 GCF_023634155.1 Falco peregrinus | reverse complement strand
GGGTTAGGGTTCGGGTTAGGGTTAGGGATAGGGTTAGGGTTAAAGTTAGGTACATGCCAGGCACAGCTGAGGTTTTGAGTTCCGTTTAGGGTTAGGTATCTTAATGATAGGGTTAGGGTTAGGGTTAGGGTTAGGGTTAGGGTTAGGGTTAGGGTTAGGGTTAGGGTTAGGTACATGCCAAGCACAGCTGAGGTTTTGAATTCCGTTTAGGGTTAGGTCTATTAGGGTTAGGGTTAGGGTTAGGGTTAGGGTTAGTGTTAGGGTTAGAGTTAGGGTTAGGGTTAGGGTTAGGGTTAGGGTTAGGGTTAGGGTTAGGTACATGCCATGCACAGCAGAGGTTTAGAGCTTCGTTTAGGGTTAGCTCTCTTAGGGTCAGTTTTAGGGTTAGGGTTAGGGTTAGGGTTAGGGTTAGGGTTAGGGTTAGGGTTAGGGTTAGGTACATGCCATGCACAGCTGAGATTTAGAGTTCCGTTTAGGGTTAGGCCTCGTAGGGTCAGGATTAGGGTTAGGTTTAGGATTAGGGTTAGGGTTCGGGTTAGGGTTAGGGATAGGGTTAGGGTTAAAGTTAGGTACATGCCAGGCACAGCTGAGGTTTTGAGTTCCGTTTAGGGTTAGGTATCTTAATGATAGGGTTAGGGTTAGGGTTAGGGTTAGGGTTAGGGTTAGGGTTAGGGTTAGGGTTAGGGTTAGGGTTAGGGTTAGGGTTAGGGTTATGTACATGCCATGCACAGCTGAGGTTTAGAGTTCCGTTTAGGGTTAGGCCTCTTAGGGTCAGGATTAGGGTTAGGGTTAGGGTTAGGGTTAGGGTTAGGATTAGGGTTAGGGTTAGGGTTAGGTACATGCCAAGCACAGCTGAGGTTTTGAATTCCGTTTAGGGTTAGGTCTATTAGGGTTAGGGTTAGGGTTCGGGTTAGGGTTAGGGTTAGGGTTAGGGTTAGGGTAAAGTTTAGGGTTAGGGTTAGGGTTAGGGTTAGGGTTAGGGTTAGGGTTAGGGTTAGGGTTAGGGTTAGGGTTAGGGTTAGGTACATGCCATGCACAGCAGAGGTTTAGAGCTCCGTTTAGGGTTAGCTCTCTTAGGGTCAGTTTTAGGGTTAGGGTTAGGGTTAGGGTTAGGGTTAGGGTTAGGCTTAGGCTTAGGGTTAGGGTTATGTACATGCCATGCACAGCTGAGATTTAGAGATCCGTTTAGGGTTAGGCCTCTTAGGGTCAGGATTAGGGTTAGGTTTAGGATTAGGGTTAGGGTTCAGGTTAGGGTTAGGGATAGGGTTAGGGTTAGGGTTAGGTACATGCCATGCACAGCTGAGGTTTTGAGTTCCGTTTAGGGTTAGGTATCTTAGGGTTAGGGTTAGGGTTAGGGTTAGGGTTAGGGTTAGGGTTAGGTACATGCCAAGCACAGCTGAGGTTTTGAATTCTGTTTAGGGTTAGGTCTATTAGGGTTAGGGTTAGGGTGAGGGTTAGGGTTAGGGTTAGGGTTAGGGTTAGGGTAAAGTTTAGTGTTAGGGTTAGGGTTAGGGTTAGGGTTAGGGTTAGGGTTAGGGTTAGGGTTAGGGTTAGGGTTAGGGTTAGGGTTAGGTACATGCCATGCACAGCAGAGGTTTAGAGCTCCGTTTAGGGTTAGCTCCCTTAGGGTCAGTTTTAGGGTTAGGGATAGGGTTAGGGTTAGGTACATGCCAAGCACAGCTGAGGTTTTGAATTCCGTTTAGGGCTAGGTCTATTAGGGTTAGGGTAGGGTTCGGGTTAGGGTTAGGGTTAGGGTTAGGGTAAAGTTTAGGGTTAGGGTTAGGGTTAGGGTTAGGGTTAGGGTTAGGGTTAGGGTTAGGGTTAGGGTTAGGGTTAGGGTTAGGGTTAGGTACATGCCATGCACAGCAGAGGTTTAGAGCTCCGTTTAGGGTTAGCTCTCTTAGGGTCAGTTTTAGGGTTAGGGTTAGGGTTAGGGTTAGGGTTAGGGTTAGGCTTAGGCTTAGGCTTAGGGTTAGGGTTATGTACATGCCATGCACAGCTGAGATTTAGAGATCCGTTTAGGGTTAGGCCTCTTAGGGTCAGGATTAGGGTTAGGGTTCAGGTTAGGGTTAGGGATAGGGTTAGGGTTAGGGTTAGGTACATGCCATGCACAGCTGAGGTTTTGAGTTCCATTTAGGGTTAGGTATCTTAGGGTTAGGGTTAGGGTTAGGGTTAGGGTTAGGGTTAGGGTTAGGGTTAGGGTTAGGGTTATGTACATGCCAAGGACAGCTGAGGTTTTGAATTCCGTTTAGGGTTAGGTCTATTAGGGTTAGGGTTAGGGTTAGGGTTAGGGTTAGGGTAAAGTTTAGTGTTAGGTTTAGGGTTAGGGTTAGGGTTAGGGTTAGGGTTAGGGTTAGGGTTAGGGTTAGGTACATGCCATGCACAGCAGAGGTTTAGAGCTCCGTTTAGGGTTAGCTCTCTTAGGGTCAGTTTTAGGGTTAGGGATAGGGTTAGGGTTAGGTTTCGGGTTAGGGTTAGGGATAGGGTTAGGGTTAGGGTTAGGTACATGCCATGCACAGCTGAGGTTTAGAGTTCCGTTTAGGGTTAGGTCTCTTAGGGTTAGGGTTAGGGTTAGGGTTAGGGTTAGGTACATGCCATGCACAGCAGAGGTTTAGAGCTTCGTTTAGGGTTAGCTCTCTTAGGGTCAGTTTTAGGGTTAGGGTTAGGGTTAGGGTTAGGGTTAGGGTTAGGGTTAGGGTTAGGGTTTGGTACATGCCATGCACAGCTGAGATTTAGAGTTCCGTTTAGGGTTAGGCCTCTTAGGGTCAGGATTAGGGTTAGGGTTAGGGTTAGGGTTAGGGTTAGGGTTAGGGTTAGGGTTAGGGTTAGGTACATGCCAAGCACAGCTGAGGTTTTGAATTCCGTTTAGGGTTAGGTCTATTAGGGTTAGGGTTAGGGTTCGGGTTAGGGTTAGGGTTAGGGTTAGGGTTAGGGTTAGGGTTAGGGTTAGGTACATGCCATGCACAGCAGAGGTTTAGAGCTCCGTTTAGGGTTAGCTCTCTTAGGGTCAGTTTTAGGGTTAGGGTTAGGGTTAGGGTTAGGGTTAGGGTTAGGGTTAGGCTTAGGCTTAGGCTTAGGGTTAGGGTTATGTACATGCCATGCACAGCTGAGACTTAGAGATCCGTTTAGGGTTAGGCCTCTTAGGGTCAGGATTAGGGTTAGGTTTAGGATTAGGGTTAGGGTTCAGGTTAGGGTTAGGGATAGGGTTAGGGTTAGGGTTAGGTACATGCCATGCACAGCTGAGGTTTTGAGTTCCGTTTAGGGTTAGGTATCTTAGGGTTAGGGTTAGGGTTAGGGTTAGGGTTAGGGTTAGGGTTAGGGTTAGGTACATGCCAAGCACAGCTGAGGTTTTGAATTCCGTTTAGGGTTAGGTCTATTAGGGTTAGGGTTAGGGTGAGGGTTAGGGTTAGGGTTAGGGTTAGGGTTAGGGTAAAGTTTAGTGTTAGGGTTAGGGTTAGGGTTAGGGTTAGGGTTAGGGTTAGGGTTAGGGTTAGGGTTAGGGTTAGGTTTAGGTACATGCCATGCACAGCAGAGGTTCAGAGCTCCGTTTAGGGTTAGCTCTCTTAGGGTCAGTTTTAGGGTTAGGGATAGGGTTAGGGTTAGGTACATGCCAAGCACAGCTGAGGTTTTGAATTCCGTTTAGGGTTAGGTCTATTAGGGTTAGGGTTAGGGTTCGGGTTAGGGTTAGGTTTAGGGTTAGGGTTAGGGTAAAGTTTAGGGTTAGGGTTAGGGTTAGGGTTAGGGTTAGGGTTAGGGTTAGGGTTAGGGTTAGGGTTAGGGTTAGGGTTAGGGTTAGGTACATGCCATGCACAGCAGAGGTTTAGAGCTCCGTTTAGGGTTAGCTCTCTTAGGCTCAGTTTTAGGGTTAGGGTTAGGGTTAGGGTTAGGGTTAGGGTTAGGGTTAGGGTTAGGGTTAGGGTTAGGCTTAGGGTTAGGGTTATGTACATGCCATGCACAGCTGAGATTTAGAGATCCGTTTAGGGTTAGGCCTCTTAGGGTCAGGATTAGGGTTAGGGTTCAGGTTAGGGTTAGGGATAGGGTTAGGGTTAGGGTTAGGTACATGCCATGCACAGCTGAGGTTTTGAGTTCCGTTTAGGGTTAGGTATCTTAGGGTTAGGGTTAGGGTTAGGGTTAGGGTTAGGGTTAGGGTTAGGGTTAGGGTTAGGGTTAGGTACATGCCAAGCACAGCTGAGGTTTTGAATTCCATTTAGGGTTAGGTCTATTAGGGTTAGGGTTAGGGTTAGGGTTAGGGTTAGGGTTAGGGTTAGGGTTAGGGTAAAGTTTAGTGTTAGGGTTAGGGTTAGGGTTAGGGTTAGGGTTAGGGTTAGGGTTAGGGTTAGGGTTAGGGTTAGGGTTAGGTACATGCCATGCACAGCAGAGGTTTAGAGCTCCGTTTAGGGTTAGCTATCTTAGGGTCAGTTTTAGGGTTAGGGATAGGGTTAGGGTTAGGTTTCGGGTTAGGGTTAGGGTTAGGGTTAGGGTTAGGGTTAGGGTTAGGTACATGCCATGCACAGCAGAGGTTTAGAGCTCCGTTTAGGGTTAGCTCTCTTAGGGTCAGTTTTAGGGTTAGGGATAGGGTTAGGGTTAGGTTTCGGGTTAGGGTTAGGGATAGGGTTAGGGTTAGGGTTAGGTACATGCCATGCACAGCTGAGGTTTAGAGTTCCGTTTAGGGTTAGGTCTCTTAGGGTTAGGGTTAGGGTTAGGGTTAGGGTTAGGTACATGCCATGCACAGCAGAGGTTTAGAGCTTCGTTTAGGGTTAGCTCTCTTAGGGTCAGTTTTAGGGTTAGGGTTAGGGTTAGGGTTAGGGTTAGGGTTAGGGTTAGGGTTAGGGTTAGGGTTAGGTACATGCCATGCACAGCTGAGATTTAGAGTTCCGTTTAGGGTTAGGCCTCTTAGGGTCAGGATTAGGGTTAGGTTTAGGATTAGGGTTAGGGTTCGGGTTAGGGTTAGGGATAGGGTTAGGGTTAAAGTTAGGTACATGCCAGGCACAGCTGAGGTT
>NW_026599592.1:192500-195000 GCF_023634155.1 Falco peregrinus | reverse complement strand
TAGGGTTAGGGTTAGGGTTAGGGTTAGGTACATGCAAAGCACAGCTGAGGTTTTGAGTTCCGTTTAGGGTTAGGTCTCTTAGGGTTAGGGTTAGGGTTAGGGTTAGCGTTAGTTTTAGGGTTAGGGTTAGGGTTAGGTACATGCCATGCACAGCTGAGGTTTTGAGTTCCGTTTAGGGTTAGGTCTCTTAGGGTTAGGGTTAGGGTTAGGGTTAGGGTTAGGGTTAGGGTTAGGGTTAGGGTTAGGGTTAGGGTTAGGGTTAGGGTTAGGGTTAGGGTTAGGTATATGCCATGCACAGCTGAGGTTTAGAGTTCCGTTTAGGGTTAGGTCTCTTAGGGTTAGGGTTAGGGTTAGGGTTAGGGTTAGGGTTAGGGTTAGGTTCATGCCATGCACAGCTGAGGTTTTGAGTTCCGTGTAGGGTTAGGTCTTTTAGGGTTAGGGTTAGGGTTAGGGTTAGGGTTAGGGTTAGGTTCATGCCATGCACAGCTGAGGTTTTGAGTTCCGTGTAGGGTTAGGTCTTTTAGGGTTAGGGTTAGGGTTAGGGTTAGGGTTAGGGTTAGGGTTAGGGTTATGTACATGCCATGCACAGCTGAGGTTTTCAGTTCCATTTAGGGTTAGGTCTTTTAGGGTTAGGGTTAGGGTTAGGGTTAGGGTTAGGTACATGCCATGCACAGCTGAGGTTTTGAGTTCCGTTTAGGGTTAGGTCTCTTAGGGTTAGACTTAGGGTTAGGGTTAGGGTTAGGGTTAGGGTTAGGGTTAGTGTTAGGTATATGCCATGCACAGCTGAGGTCTAGAGTTCCGATTAGGGTTAGGTGTCTTAGGGTTAGGGTTAGGGTTAGTGTTAGGGTTAGGTACATGCCATGCACAGCTGAGGTTTAGAGTTCCGTTTAGGGTTAGGTCTTTTAGGGTTAGGGTTATGGTTAGGGTTAGGGTTAGGGTTAGGGTTAGGGTTAGGTACATGCCATGCACAGCTGAGGTTTAGAGTTCCGTTTAGGGTTAGGTCTCTTAGGGTTAGGGTTAGGGTTAGGGTTAGGGTTAGGGTTAGGTACATGCCATGCACAGCTGAGGTTTTGACTTCCGTGTAGGGTTAGGTCTTTTAGGGTTAGGGTTAGGGTTAGGGTTAGGGTTAGGGTTAGGGTTAGGGTTAGGTACATGCCATGCACAGCTGAGGTTTAGAGCTCCGTTTAGGGTTATCTCCCTTAGGGTAAGTTTTAGGGATAGGGTTAGGGTTAGGTTTAGGGTTAGGGTTAGGGTTAGGGTTAGGGTTAGGGTTAGGGTTAGGGTTAGAGTTAGGTTTAGGTTTAGGGTTAGGGTTAGGGTTATGTACATGCCATGCACAGCTGAGGTTTAGAGTTCCGTTTAGGGTTAGGCCTCTTAGGGTCAGGATTAGGGTTAAGTTTAGGATTAGGGTTAGGGTTAGGGTTAGGGTTAGGGTTAGGGTTAGGGTTAGGGTTAGGGTTAGGGTTAGGGTTAGGGTTAGGGTTAGGGTTAGGTACATGCCATGCACAGCTGAGGTTTAGAGTTCCGTCTAGGGTTAGGTCTTTTAGGGTTAGGGTTAAGGTTAGGGTTAGGGTTAGGGTTAGGTACATGCCATGCACAGCTGAGGTTTTGAATTCCGTTTAGGGTTAGGTCTCTTAGGGTTAGCGTTAGGGTTAGGGTTAGGGTTAGGGTTAGGGTTAGGGTTAGGGTTAGGGTCAGGATTAGGGTTAGGTTTAGGTTTAGGGTTAGGGTTAGGGTTAGGGTTAGGGTTAGGGTTAGGGTTATGTACATGCCATGCACAGCTGAGGTTTAGAGTTCCGTTTAGGGTTAGGCCTCTTAGGGTCAGGATTAGGGTTAGGTTTAGGATTAGGGTTAGGGTTAGGGTTAGGGTTAGGGTTAGGGTTAGGGTTAGGGTTAGGGTTAGGGTTAGGGTTAGGTACATGCCATGCACAGCTGAGGTTTAGAGTTCCGTTTAGGGTTAGGTCTCTTAGGGTTAGTGTTAGGGTTAGGTTTAGGGTTAGGGTTAGGGTTAGGGTTAGCGTTAGTTTTAGGGTTAGGGTTAGGGTTAGGGTTAGGTACATGCAAAGCACAGCTGAGGTTTTGAGTTCCGTTTAGGGTTAGGTCTCTTAGGGTTAGGGTTAGGGTTAGGGTTAGCGTTAGTTTTAGGGTTAGGGTTAGGGTTAGGTACATGCCATGCACAGCTGAGGTTTTGAGTTCCGTTTAGGGTTAGGTCTCTTAGGGTTAGGGTTAGGGTTAGGGTTAGGGTTAGGGTTAGGGTTAGGGTTAGGGTTAGGGTTAGGGTTAGGGTTAGGGTTAGGGTTAGGGTTAGGTATATGCCATGCACAGCTGAGGTTTAGAGTTCCGTTTAGGGTTAGGTCTCTTAGGGTTAGGGTTAGGGTTAGGGTTAGGGTTAGGGTTAGGGTTAGGTTCATGCCATGCACAGCTGAGGTTTTGAGTTCCGTGTAGGGTTAGGTCTTTTAGGGTTAGGGTTAGGGTTAGGGTTAGGGTTAGGGTTAGGTTC
>NW_026599591.1:7089171-7092144 GCF_023634155.1 Falco peregrinus | reverse complement strand
GGTTAGGGTTACGTACATGCCATGCACAGCTGAGGTTTAGAGTTGCGTTTAGGGTTAGGCCTCTTAGGGTTAGGGTTAGGGTTAGGGTTAGGGTTAGGGTTAGGGTTAGGTTTAGGCCTATGTACATGCCATGCACAGCTGAGGTTAAGGGTTCCGTCAAGGGTTAGGCCTCTTAGGGTCAGGATTAGGGTTAGGTTTAGGGTTAGGGTTAGGGTTATGTACATGCCATGCACAGCTGAGGTTTAGAGTTCCGACTAGGGTTAGGCCTCTTAGGGTCAGGATTAGGGTTAGGTTTTAGGGTTAGGGTTAGGGTTAGGGTTAGGGTTAGGGTTAGGGTTAGGTTTACGGTTAGGGTTAGGTTTAGGGTTAGGTACATGCCAAGCACAGCTGAGGTTTTTAGTTGCGTTTAGGGTTAGGTCTCTTAGGGTTAGGGTTAGGGTTAGGGTTAGGGTTAGGGTTAGGTACATGCCATGCACAGCTGAGATTTTGAGTTCCGTTTAGGGTTAGGTCTCTTAGGGTTAGGGTTATGGTTACGGTTAATGTCAGGGTTAGGGTTAGGGTTAGGGTTAGGGTTATGTACATGCCATGCACAGCTGAGGTTGAGTTCCGTTTAGGGTTAGGCCTCTTAGGGTCAGGATTAGGGTTAGGTTTAGGGTTAGGGTTAGGGTTAGGGTTAGGGTTAGTGTTAGGGTTAGGTTTACGGTTAGGGTTAGGTTTAGGGTTAGGTACATGCCAAGCACAGCTGAGGCTTTGAGTTGCGTTTAGGGTTAGATCTCTTAGGGTTAGTGTTAGTGTTAGGGTTAGGGTTAGGGTTAGGGTTAGGGTTAGGGTTAGGGTTAGGTACATGCCATGCACAGCTGAGGTTTAGAGTTCCGTTTAGGGTTAAGTCTTTTAGCGTTAGGGTTAGGGTTAGGGTTAGGGTTAGGGTTAGGGTTAGGGTTAGGTACATGCCATGCACAGCTGAGGTTTAGAGTTCCGTTTAGGGTTAGATCTCTTAGGGTTAGGGTTAGGGTTAGGGTTAGGGTTAATGTTAGGGTTAGGGTTAGGGTTAGGGTTAGGGTTAGGTACATGCCATGCACAGCTGAGGTTTAGAGATCCGTCTAGGGTTAGGCCTCTTAGGTTTAGGGTCAGGATTAGGGTTAGGTTTAGGGTTAGGGTTAGGGTTAGGGTTAGGGTTAGGGTTAGGGTTAGGTTTAGGTACATGCCATGCACAGCTGAAGTTTAGAGTTCCGTTTAGGGTTAGGTCTCTTAGGGTTAGGGTTAAGGTTAGGGTTAGGGTTAGGGTTAGGGTTAGGGTTAGGGTTAGGGTTAGGGTTACGGTTTAGGGTTAGGGTTAGGGTTAGGGTTAGGGTTAGGGTTAGGGTTAGGTACATGCCATGCACAGCTGAGGTTTTGAGTTCCGTTTAGGGTTAGGTCTCTTAGGGTTAGGGTTAAGGTTAGGGTTAGGGTTAGGGTTAGGGTTAGGGTTAGGGTTAGTGTTAGGGTTAGGGTTAGGGTTAGGGTTTAGGGTTAGTGTTAGGGTTTAGGGTTAGGGGTTAGGGTTAGGGTTAGGGTTAGGGTTAGGGTTAGGGTTAGGGTTAGGGTTAGGGTTACGTACATGCCATGCACAGCTGAGGTTTAGAGTTGCGTTTAGGGTTAGGCCTCTTAGGGTTAGGGTTAGGGTTAGTGTTAGGTTTAGGGTTAGGGTTAGGCCTATGTACATGCCATGCACAGCTGAGGTTTAGGGTTCCGTCAAGGGTTAGGCCTCTTAGGGTCAGGATTAGGGTTAGGTTTAGGGTTTGGGTGAGGGTTAGGGTTAGGGTTAGGGTTAGTATTAGGATTAGGGTTAGGGTTAATTGCATGCCATGCACAGCTGAGGTTTTGAGATCCGTTTAGGGTTAGGTCTCTTAGGTTTAGGGTCAGGATTAGGGTTATTTTTAGGGTTAGGGTTAGGGTTAGGGTTAGGGTTAGGTACATGCCATGCACAGCTGAAGTTTAGAGTTCCGTTTAGGGTTAGGTCTCTTAGGGTTAGGGTTAGGGTTAGGGTTAGGGTTAGGGTTAGGGTTATGGTTTAGGGTTAGGGTTAGGGTTAGGGTTAGCGTTAGGGTTAGGGTTTAGGGTTAGGGTTAGGGTTAGGGTTACGGTTAGGATTAGGGTTAGGGTTAGGGTTAGGGTTAGGGTTAGGTTAGGGTTAGGATTAGGGTTAGGGTTAGGGTTAGGGTTAGGGTTAGGGGTTAGGGTTAGGGTTAGGTTTAGGGTTAGGGTTAGGGTTAGGGTTTAGGGTTAGGGTTAGGGTTAGGGTTAGGGTTAGGGTTAGGGTTAGGGTTAGGGTTAGGGTTAGGTTAGGGTTAGGGTTAGGTTTAGGGTTAGGGTTAGGGTTAGGGTTAGGGTTAGGGTTAGGGTTAGGGTTAGGGTTAGGGTTAGGGTTAGGGTTAAGTGCACGCCATGCACAGCTGAGGTTTAGAGTTCCGTTTTGGGTTAGGCCTCTTAGGGTCAGGGTTAGGGTTAGGGTTAGAGTTAGAGTTAGGGTTAGGGTTAGGGTTAGGGTTAGGGTTAGGGTTAGGGTTAGGGTTAGGGTTAGGGTTAGGTACATGCCATGCACAGCTGAGGTTTTGAGTTCCGTTTAGGGTTAGGTCTCTTAGGTTTAGGGTTAGGGTTAGGGTTAGGGTTAGGGTTAGGGTTAGGGTTAGGGTTAGGGTTAGGGTTAGGGTTAGGGTTAGGGTTAGGGTTAGGGTTATGTACATGCCATGCACAGCTGAGGTTGAGTTCCGTTTAGGGTTAGGCCTCTTAGGGTCAGGATTAGGGTTAGGGTTAGGGTTAGGTTTAGGGTTAGGGTTAGGGTTAGGGTTAGGGTTAGGGTTAGGGTTAGGGTTATGTACATGCCATGCACAGCTGAGGTTTAGGGTTCCGTCAAGGGTTAGGCCTCTTAGGGTCAGGATTAGGGTTAGGGTTAGGGTTAGGGTTAGGGTTAGGGTTAGGGTTAGGGTTATGTAC
>NW_026599591.1:7014171-7016671 GCF_023634155.1 Falco peregrinus | reverse complement strand
TTAGGTTTAGGGTTAGGGTTAGGGTTAGGGTTAGGGTTAGGGTTAGGGTTAGGGTTAGGGTTAGGGTTAGGGTTAGGGTTAGGGTTAGGGTTAGGTTTATGTACATGCCATGCACAGCTGAGGTTGAGTTCCGTTTAAGGTTAGGCCTCTTAGGGTCAGGATTAGGGTTAGGTTTAGGGTTAGGTTTAGGGTTAGGGTTAGGGTTAGGGTAGGGTTAGGGTTAGGGTTATGTACATGCCATGCACAGCTGAGGTTTAGGGTTCCGTCAAGGGTTAGGCCTCTTAGGGTCAGGATTAGGGTTAGGTTTAGGGTTAGGGTTAGGGTTAGGGTTAGGGTTAGGGTTCTGTACATGCCATGCACAGCTGAGGTTTAGGGTTCCGTCAAGGGTTAGGCCACTTAGGGTTAGGGTTAGGGTTAGGGTTAGGGTTAGGGTTAGGGTTAGGGTCAGGTTGAGGGTTATGTACATGCCATGCACAGCTGAGGTTTAGGGTTCCGTCAAGGGTTAGGCCTCTTAGGGTCACGATTAGGGTTAGGGTTAGAGTTAGAGTTAGGGTTAGGGTTAGGATTAGGGTTAGGGTTAGGGTTAGGTACATGCCATGCACAGCTGAGGTTTTGAGTTCCGTTTAGGGTTAGGTCTCTTAGGTTTAGGGTTAGGGTTAGGGTTAGGGTTAGGGTTAGGGTTAGGGTTAGGGTTAGGGTTATGTACATGCCATGCACAGCTGAGGTTGAGTTCCGTTTAGGGTTAGGCCTCTTAGGGTCAGGATTAGGGTTAGGTTTAGGGTTAGGTTTAGGGTTAGGTTTAGGGTTAGTGTTAGGGTTAGGTTTACGGTTAGGGTTAGGGTTAGGGTTAGGTACATGCCAAGCACAGCTGAGGCTTTGAGTTGCGTTTAGGGTTAGATCTCTTAGGGTTAGTGTTAGGTTTAGGGTTAGGGTTAGGGTTAGGGTTAGGGTTAGGTACATGCCATGCACAGCTGAGGTTTAGAGTTCTGTTTAGGGTTAAGTCTTTTAGCGTTAGGGTTAGGGTTAGGGTTAGGGTTAGGGTTAGGGTTAGGTACATGCCATGCACAGCTGAGGTTTAGAGTTCCGTCAAGGGTTAGATCTCTTAGGGTTAGGGTTAGGGTTAGGGTTAGGGTTAATGTTAGGGTTAGGGTTAGGGTTAGGGTTAGGGTTAGGTACATGCCATGCACAGCTGAGGTTTTGAGTTCCGTTTAGGGTTAGGTCTCTTAGGTTTAGGGTTAGGGTTAGGGTTAGGGTTAGGGTTAGGGTTAGGGTTAGGGTTAGGGTTAGGGTTATGTACATGCCATGCACAGCTGAGGTTTAGGGTTCCGTCAAGGGTTAGGCCTCTTAGGGTCAGGATTAGGGTTAGGGTTAGGGTTAGGGTTAGGGTTAGGGTTAGGGTTAGGGTTATGTACATGCCATGCACAGCTGAGGTTTAGGGTTCCGTCAAGGGTTAGGCCACTTAGGGTTAGGGTTAGGGTTAGGGTTAGGGTTAGGGTTAGGGTTAGGGTTAGGGTCAGGTTGAGGGTTATGTACATGCCATGCACAGCTGAGGTTTAGAGTTCCGTCAAGGGTTAGGCCTCTTAGGGTCAGGGTTAGGGTTAGGGTTAGAGTTAGAGTTAGGGTTAGGGTTAGGATTAGGGTTAGGGTTAGGGTTAGGGTTAGGGTTAGGGTTAGGGTTAGGTACATGCCATGCACAGCTGAGGTTTTGAGTTCCGTTTAGGGTTAGGTCTCTTAGGTTTAGGGTTAGGGTTAGGGTTAGGGTTAGGGTTAGGGTTAGGGTTAGGGTTAGGGTTATGTACATGCCATGCACAGCTGAGGTTGAGTTCCGTTTAGGGTTAGGCCTCTTAGGGTCAGGATTAGGGTTAGGTTTAGGGTTAGGTTTAGGGTTAGGGTTAGGGTTAGGGTTAGGGTTAGGTTTACGGTTAGGGTTAGGGTTAGGGTTAGGTACATGCCAAGCACAGCTGAGGCTTTGAGTTGCGTTTAGGGTTAGATCTCTTAGGGTTAGTGTTAGGGTTAGGGTTAGGGTTAGGGTTAGGGTTAGGGTTAGGTACATGCCATGCACAGCTGAGGTTTAGAGTTCTGTTTAGGGTTAAGTCTTTTAGCGTTAGGGTTAGGGTTAGGGTTAGGGTTAGGGTTAGAGTTAGGTACATGCCATGCACAGCTGAGGTTTAGAGTTCCGTTTAGGGTTAGATCTCTTAGGGTTAGGGTTATGGTTATGGTTAGCGTTAGGGTTAGGGTTAGGGTTAGGGTCAGGTTTAGGGTTATGTACATGCCATGCACAGCTGAGGTTTAGAGTTCCATCAAGGGTTAGGCCTCTTAGGGTCAGGGTTAGGGTTAGGGTTAGAGTTAGAGTTAGGGTTAGGGTTAGGATTAGGGTTAGGGTTAGGGTTAGGGTTAGGGTTAGGGTTAGGGTTAGGTACATGCCATGCACAGCTGAGGTTTTGAGTTCCGTTTAGGGTTAGGTCTCTTAGGTTTAGGGTTAGGGTTAGGGTTAGGGTTA
>NW_026599591.1:6839171-6851671 GCF_023634155.1 Falco peregrinus | reverse complement strand
TTCCGTTTAGGGATAGGCTTCCTAGGGTCAGGATTAGGGTTAGGTTTAGGATTAGGGTTAGGGTTAGGTTTAGGGTTAGGGTTAGGGTTAGGGTTACGGTTAGCGTTAGGGTTAGGGTTAGGGTTAGGGTTAGGGTTAGGTACATGCCATGCACAGCTGAGGTTTAGAGTTCCGTTTAGAGTTAGGTCTCTTAGGGTTAGGGTTACGGTTAGGGTTAGGATTAGGGTTAGGGTTAGGGTTAGGGTTAGGGTTAGGGTTAGGGTTAGGGTTAGGGTTAGGGTTAGGGTTAGGGTAAGGGTTAGGGTTAGGGTTAGGTTTAGGGTTAGGGTTAGTGTTAGGTACATGCCATGCACAGCTGAGGTTTAGAGTTGCGTTTAGGGTTAGGTCTCTTAGGGTTAGGGTTAGGGTTAGGTTAGGTTTAGGGTTAGGCTTAGGGTATGGTTAGGGTTAGGGTTAGGGTTAGGGTTAGGGTTAGGGTTAGGGTTAGGGTTAGGGTTAGGGTTAGGGTTAGGGTTAGGGCTAGGGTTAGGGTTAGGGTTATATACATGCCATGCACAGTTGAGGGTGAGTTCCGTTTAGGGTTAGGCCTTTTAGGGTCAGGATTAGGGTTAGGGTTAGGGTTAGGGTTAGGGTTAGGGTTAGGGTTAGGGTTAGGGTTAGGGTTATGTACATGCCATGCACAGCTGTGGTTTAGAGTTCCGTTTAGGGATAGGCCTCTTAGGGTCAGGATTAGGGTTAGGTTTAGGGTTAGGGTTAGGGTTAGCGTTAGGGTTAGGATTAGGGTTATGTACATGCCAAGCACAGCTGTGGTTTAGAGTTCCGTTTAGGGTTAGGCCTCTTAGGGTCAGGATTAGGGTTAGGTTTAGGATTAGGGTTAGGGATAGGTTTAGGGTTAGGGTTAGGGTTAGGGTTACGGTTAGCGTTAGGGTTAGGGTTAGGGTTAAGTGCATGCCATGCACAGCTGAGGTTTAGAGTTCCGTTTAGGGTTAGGCCTCTTAGGGCCAGGGTTAAGGTTAGGGTTAGGCTTAGGGTTAGGGTTAGGAACATGCCATGCACAGCTGAGGTTTAGAGTTCCGTCTAGGGTTAGGCCTCTTAGGGTCAGGATTAGGGTTAGGTTTAGGTTTAGGTTTAGGGTTAGGGTTAGGGTTAGGGTTAGGTACATGCCATGCACAGCTGAGGTTTAGAGTTCCGTTTAGGGTTAGGTCTTTTAAGGTTAGGGTTACGGTTAGGGTTAGGTTTAGGGTTAGGGTTAAGTGCATGCCATGCACAGCTGAGGATTAGAGTTGCGTTTTGGGTTAGGCCTCTTAGGGTTAGGGTTAGGGTTAGGGTTAGTGTTAGGGTTAGGTTTAGGGTTAGGGTTAGGGTTAGTGCATGCCATGCACAGCTGAGGTTTAGAGTTGCGTTTAGGGTTAGGCCTCTTAGGGTCAGGATTAGGGTTAGGTTTAGGGTTAGGGTTAGGGTTACGGTTAGGGTTAGGGTTAGGATAAGGGTTAGGGTTAGGGTTAGGTACATGCCATGCACAGCTGTGGTTTAGAGTTCCGTTTAGGGATAGGCCTCTTAGGGTCAGGATTAGGGTTAGGTTTAGGGGTAGGGTTAGGGTTAGGGTTAGGGTTAGGGTTAGGGTTAGGGTTACGGTTAGCGTTAGGGTTAGGGTTAGGGTTAGGGTTAGGGTTAGGTACATGCCATGCACAGCTGAGGTTTAGAGTTGCGTTTAGAGTTAGGCCTCTTAGGGTTAGGGTTAGGGTTAGGGTTAGGGTTAGGGTTAGGGTTAGGGTTAGGTTTAGGGTTAGGGTTAGGGTTAGGGTTAGGGTTAGGGTTAGGGTTAGGGTTAGGGTTAGGGTTAGGGTTAGGGTTAGTGTTAGGTACATGCCATGCACAGCTGAGGTTTAGAGTTGCGTTTAGGGTTAGGTCTCTTAGGGTTAGGGTTAGGGTTAGATTAGGTTTAGGGTTAGGCTTAGGCTTAGGCTTAGGGTTAGGGTTAGGGTTAGGGTTAGGGTTAGGGTTAGGGTTAGGGCTAGGGTTAGGGTTAGGGTTAGGGTTATATACATGCCATGCACAGTTGAGGGTGAGTTCCGTTTAGGGTTAGGCCTTTTAGGGTCAGGATTAGGGTTAGGGTTAGGTTTAGGGTTAGGGTTCGGGTTAGGGTTAGGGTTAGGGTTAGGGTTAGGGTTAAGGTTAGGGTTAGGGTTAAGTGCATGCCATGCACAGCTGAGGTTTAAAGTTCCGTCAAGGGTTAGGCCTCTTAGGGTCAGGGTTAGGGTTAGGGTTAGGGTTAGGGTTAGGGTTAGGGTTAGGGTTAGGGTTAGGGTAAGGGTTAGGGTTAGGTACATGCCATGCAGAGCTGAGGTTTAGAGTTGCGTTTAGGGTTAGGCCTCTTAGGGTTAGGGTTAGGGTCAGGGTTATATACATGCCATGCACAGCTGAGGTTGAGTTCCGTTTAGGGTTAACCTCTTAGGGTCAGGATTAGGGTTAGGTTTAGGGTTAGGGTTAGGGTTAGGGTTAGGGTTACGGTTAGGGTTAGGGTTAGGGTTAGGGTTAGGTACATGCCATGCACGGCTGAGGTTTAGAGTTCCGTTTAGGGTTAGGTCTCATAGGGTTAGGGTTAGGTTAGGTTTAGGGTTAGGGTTAGGGTTAGGGTTAGGGTTAGGGTTAGGGTTAGGGTTAGGGTTAGGGTTAGGGTTAGGGTTACGGTTAGGGTTAGGGTTAGGGTTAGGGTTAAGTACATGCCATGCACAGCTGAGGTTTAGAGTTCCGTTTTGGGTTAGGCCTCTTAGGGTCAGGGTTAGGGTTAGGGTTAGGGTTAGGGTTAGGGTTAGGGTTACCTATATGCCATGCACAGCTGAGGTTTAGAGTTGCGTTTAGGGTTAGGCCTCTTAGGGTCAGGATTAGGGTTAGGTTTAGGGTTAGGGTTAGGGTTAGGGTTAGGCTTAGGCTTAGGCTTAGGCTTAGGGTTAGGGTTAGGTACATGCCATGCACAGCTGTGGTTTAGAGTTGCGTTTAGGGTTAGGCCTCTTAGGGTCAGGATTAGGGTTAGGTTTAGGGTTAGGGTTAGGGTTAGGGTTAGGGTTAGGGTTAGGTTTGGGGTTATGTACATGCCATGCACAGCTGAGGTTTAGAGTTGCGTTTAGGGTTAGGCCTCTTACGGTTAGGGTTAGGGTTAGGGTTAGGGTTAGGGTTAGGGTTAGGGTTAGCTACATGCCATGCACAGCTGAGGTTTTGAGTTCTGTTTAGGGTTACGTCTCTTAGGGTTAGGGTTAGGGTTAGGTTAGGTTTAGGGGTAGGGTTAGGGTTAGGGTTAGGGTTAGGGTTAGGGTTAGGGTTAGGGTTAGGCTTAGGCTTAGGCTTAGGGTTAGGGTTAGGGTTAGGGTTAGGTACATGCCATGCACAGCTGTGGTTTAGAGTTCCGTTTAGGGATAGGCCTCTTAGGGTCAGGAATAGGGTTAGGTTTAGGGTTAGGGTTAGGGTTAGGGTTAGGTTTAGGGTTATGTACATGCAATGCACAGCTGAGGTTTAGAGTTGCGTTTAGGGTTAGGCCTCTTAGGGTCAGGATTAGGGTTAGGTTTAGGGTTAGGGTTAGGGTTAGCGTTAGGGTTAGGATTAGGGTTATTTACATGCCATGCACAGCTGTGGTTTAGAGTTCCGTTTAGGGATAGGCCTCTTAGGGTCAGGATTAGGGTTAGGTTTAGGGTTAGGGTTAGGGTTAGGGTTAGGGTTAGGGTTAGGTTTAGGGTTATGTACATGCCATGCACAGCTGAGGTTTAGAGTTGCGTTTAGGGTTAGGCCTCTTACGGTTAGGATTAGGGTTAGGTTTAGGATTAGGGTTAGGGTTAGGTTTAGGGTTAGGGTTAGGTTTAGGGTTACGGTTAGCGTTAGGGTTAGGGTTAGGGTTAAGTGCATGCCATGCACAACTGAGGTTTAGAGTTCCGTTTAGGGTTAGGCCTCTTAGGGCCAGGGTTAAGGTTAGGGTTAGGGTTAGGGTTAGGGTTAGGGTTAGGGTTAGGGTTAGGGTTAGGTACATGCCATGCACAGCTGAGGTTTAGAGTTCCGTCTAGGGTTAGGCCTCTTAGGGTCAGGATTAGGGTTAGGTTTAGGTTTAGGTTTAGGGTTAGGGTTAGGGTTAGGGTTAGGTACATGCCATGCACAGCTGAGGTTTAGAGTTCCGTTTAGGCTTAGGTCTTTTAAGGTTAGGGTTACGGTTAGGGTTAGGTTTAGGGTTAGGGTTAAGTGCATGCCATGCACAGCGGAGGATTAGAGTTGCGTTTTGGATTAGGCCTCTTAGGGTTAGGGTTAGGGTTAGGGTTAGTGTTAGGGTTAGGTTTAGGGTTAGAGTTAGGTTTAGGGCATGCCATGCACAGCTGAGGTTTAGAGTTGCGTTTAGGGTTAGGCCTCTTAGGGTCAGGATTAGGGTTAGGTTTAGGGTTAGGGTTAGGGTTAGGGTTAGCTACATGCCATGCACAGCTGAGGTTTTGAGTTCCGTTTAGGGTTAGGTCTCTTAGGGTTAGGGTTAGGGTTAGGGTTAGAGTTAGGTTTAGGGTTAGGGTTAGGGTTAGGGTTAGGGTTAGGGTTAGGGTTAGGGTTAGGGTTAGGGTTAGGGTTAGGGTTAGGGTTAGGGTTAGGTACATGCCATGCACAGCTGAGGTTTAAAGTTTTGTTTAGGGTTAGGTCTTTTAGGGTTAGGTTTAGGGTTAGGGTTAGGGTTAGGGTTAGGGTTAGGGTTAGGGTTAGGGTTAGCGTTATATACATGCCATGCACAGTTGAAGTTGAGTTCCGTTTAGGGTTAGGCCTCTTAGGGTCAGGATTAGGGTTAGGTTTAGGGTTAGGGTTAGGATTAGGGTTAGGGTTAGGTACATGCCATGCACAGCTGAGGTTTTGAGTTCCGTTTAGGGTTAGGTCTCTTAGGGTTAGGGTTAGGGTTAGGGTTAGGGTTAGGGTTAGGGTTAGGGTTAGGGTTAGGTACATGCCATGCACAGCTGAGGTTTAGAGTTCCGTCTAGGGTTAGGCCTCTTAGGGTCAGGATTAGGGTTAGGTTTAGGTTTAGGTTTAGGGTTAGGGTTAGGGTTAGGGTTAGGTACATGCCATGCACAGCTGAGGTTTAGAGTTCCGTTTAGGGTTAGGTCTTTTAAGGTTAGGGTTACGGTTAGGGTTAGGTTTAGGGTTAGGGTTAAGTGCATGCCATGCACAGCCTAGGATTAGAGTTGCGTTTTGGATTAGGCCTCTTAGGGTCAGGGTTAGGGTTAGGGTTAGTGTTAGGGTTTGGTTTAGGGTTAGAGTTAGGGTTAGGGCATGCCATGCACAGCTGAGGTTTAGAGTTGCGTTTAGGGTTAGGCCTCTTAGGGTCAGGATTAGGGTTAGTGTTAGTGTTAGGGTTAGGGTTAGGGTAAGGGTTAGGGTTAGGTACATGCCTTGCACAACTGAGGTTTTGAGTTGCGTTTAGGGTTAGGCCTCTTAGGGTTAGGGTTAGGGTCAGGGTTATATACATGCCATGCACAGTTGAGGTTGAGTTCCGTTTAGGGTTAGGTCTCTTAGGGCTACGGTTAGGGTTAGGGTTAGGGTTAGGGTTAGGGTTAAGGTTAGGGTTACTGTTAGGGTTAGGTTTAGGGTTAGGGTTAAGTGCATGCCATGCACAGCTGAGGTTTAGAGTTGCGTTTTGGTTTAGGCTTCTTAGGGTCAGGGTTAGGGTTAGGGTTAGGGTTAGGGTTAGGGTTAGGGTTACCTACATGCAATGCACAGCTGAGGTTTAGAGTTGCGTTTAGGGTTAGGCCTCTTAGGGTCAGGATTATGGTTAGGTTAAGGGTTAGGGTTAGGGTTAGCGTTAGGGTTAGGGTTAGGTTTAGGGTTATGTACATGCCATGCACAGCTGAGGTTTAGAGTTGCGTTTAGGGTTAGGCCTCTTACGGTTAGGATTAGGGTTAGGTTTAGGATTAGGGTTAGGGTTAGGTTTAGGGTTAGGGTTAGGGTTAGGGTTACGGTTAGCGTTAGGGTTAGGGTTAGGGTTAAGTGCATGCCATGCACAGCTGAGGTTTAGAGTTCCGTTTAGGGTTAGGCCTCTTAGGGCCAGGGTTAAGGTTAGGGTTAGGGTTAGGTTTAGGTTTAGGGTTAGGGTTAGGGTTAGGGTTAGGTACATGCCATGCAAAGCTGAGGTTTAGAGTTCCGTTTAGGGTTAGGTCTTTTAAGGTTAGGGTTACGGTTAGGGTTAGGTTTAGGGTTAGGGTTAAGTGCATGCCATGCACAGCTGAGGATTAGAGTTGCGTTTTGGGTTAGGCCTCTTAGGGTTAGGGTTAGGGTTAGGGTTAGTGTTAGGGTTAGGTTTAGGGTTAGGGTTAGGGTTAGTGCATGCCATGCACAGCTGAGGTTTAGAGTTGCGTTTAGGGTTAGGCCTCTTAGGGTCAGGATTAGGGTTAGGTTTAGGGTTAGGGTTAGGGTTACGGTTAGGGTTAGGGTTAGGATAAGGGTTAGGGTTAGGGTTAGGTACATTCCATGCACAGCTGTGGTTTAGAGTTCCGTTTAGGGATAGGCTTCCTAGGGTCAGGATTAGGGTTAGGTTTAGGATTAGGGTTAGGGTTAGGTTTAGGGTTAGGGTTAGGGTTAGGGTTACGGTTAGCGTTAGGGTTAGGGTTAGGGTTAGGGTTAGGGTTAGGTACATGCCATGCACAGCTGAGGTTTAGAGTTCCGTTTTGGGTTAGGCCTATTAGGGTCAGGGTTAGGGTCAGGGTTAGTGTTAGGGTTAGTGTTAGGTACATGCCATGCACCCCTGAGGTTTAGAGTTGCGTTTAGAGTTAGGTCTCTTAGAGTTAGGGTTAGGGTTAGGGTTAGGGTTAGGATTAGGGTTAGGGTTAGGGTTAGGGTTAGGGTTAGGGTTAGGGTTAGGGTTAGGGTTAGGGTTAGGGTTAGGGTTAGGTTTAGGGTTAGGGTTAGTGTTAGGTACATGCCATGCACAGCTGAGGTTTAGAGTTGCGTTTAGGGTTAGGTCTCTTAGGGTTAGGGTTAGGGTTAGGTTAGGTTTAGGGTTAGGCTTAGGGTATGGTTAGGGTTAGGGTTAGGGTTAGGGTTAGGGTTAGGGTTAGGGTTAGGGTTAGGGTTAGGGTTAGGGTTAGGGTTAGGGCTAGGGTTAGGGTTAGGGTTATATACATGCCATGCACAGTTGAGGGTGAGTTCCGTTTAGGGTTAGGCCTTTTAGGGTCAGGATTAGGGTTAGGGTTAGGGTTAGGGTTAGGGTTAGGGTTAGGGTTAGGGTTAGGGTTAGGGTTAGGGTTAGGGTTAGGGTTATGTACATGCCATGCACAGCTGTGGTTTAGAGTTCCGTTTAGGGATAGGCCTCTTAGGGTCAGGATTAGGGTTAGGTTTAGGGTTAGGGTTAGGCTTAGCGTTAGGGTTAGGATTAGGGTTATGTACATGCCAAGCACAGCTGTGGTTTAGAGTTCCGTTTAGGGATAGGCCTCTTAGGGTCAGGATTAGGGTTAGGTTTAGGATTAGGGTTAGGGATAGGTTTAGGGTTAGGGTTAGGGTTAGGGTTACGGTTAGCGTTAGGGTTAGGGTTAGGGTTAAGTGCATGCCATGCACAGCTGAGGTTTAGAGTTCCGTTTAGGGTTAGGCCTCTTAGGGCCAGGGTTAAGGTTAGGGTTAGGCTTAGGGTTAGGGTTAGGAACATGCCATGCACAGCTGAGGTTTAGAGTTCCGTCTAGGGTTAGGCCTCTTAGGGTCAGGATTAGGGTTAGGTTTAGGTTTAGGTTTAGGGTTAGGGTTAGGGTTAGGGTTAGGTACATGCCATGCACAGCTGAGGTTTAGAGTTCCGTTTAGGGTTAGGTCTTTTAAGGTTAGGGTTACGGTTAGGGTTAGGTTTAGGGTTAGGGTTAAGTGCATGCCATGCACAGCTGAGGATTAGAGTTGCGTTTTGGGTTAGGCCTCTTAGGGTTAGGGTTAGGGTTAGGGTTAGTGTTAGGGTTAGGTTTAGGGTTAGGGTTAGGGTTAGTGCATGCCATGCACAGCTGAGGTTTAGAGTTGCGTTTAGGGTTAGGCCTCTTAGGGTCAGGATTAGGGTTAGGGTTAGGTTTAGGGTTAGGGTTAGGGTTAGGGTTAGGGTTAGGATAAGGGTTAGGGTTAGGGTTAGGTACATGCCATGCACAGCTGTGGTTTAGAGTTCCGTTTAGGGATAGGCCTCCTAGGGTCAGGATTAGGGTTAGGTTTAGGATTAGGGTTAGGGTTAGGGTTAGGGTTAGGGTTAGGGTTAGGGTTAGGGTTACGGTTAGCGTTAGGGTTAGGGTTAGGGTTAGGGTTAGGGTTAGGTACATGCCATGCACAGCTGAGGTTTAGAGTTGCGTTTAGAGTTAGGCCTCTTAGGGTTAGGGTTAGGGTTAGGGTTAGGGTTAGGGTTAGGGTTAGGGTTAGGTTTAGGGTTAGGGTTAGGGTTAGGGTTAGGGTTAGGGTTAGGGTTAGGGTTAGGGTTAGGGTTAGGGTTAGGGTTAGGGTTAGGGTTAGGGTTAGGGTTAGGGTTAGGGTTAGGGTTATGTACATGCCATGCACAGCTGCGGTTTAGAGTTCCGTTTAGGGATAGGCCTCTTAGGGTCAGGATTAGGGTTAGGTTTAGGGTTAGGGTTAGGGTTAGCGTTAGGGTTACGATTAGGGTTATGTACATGCCAAGCACAGCTGTGGTTTAGAGTTCCGTTTAGGGATAGGCCTCTTAGGGTCAGGATTAGGGTTAGGTTTAGGATTAGGGTTAGGGATAGGTTTAGGGTTAGGGTTAGGGTTAGGGTTACGGTTAGCGTTAGGGTTAGGGTTAGGGTTAAGTGCATGCCATGCACAGCTGAGGTTTAGAGTTCCGTCTAGGGTTAGGCCTCTTAGGGCCAGGGTTAAGGTTAGGGTTAGGTTTAGGTTTAGGGTTAGGGTTAGGGTTAGGGTTAGGTACATGCCATGCACAGCTGAGGTTTAGAGTTCCGTTTAGGGTTAGGTCTTTTAAGGTTAGGGTTACGGTTAGGGTTAGGTTTAGGGTTAGGGTTAAGTGCATGCCATGCACAGCTGAGGATTAGAGTTGCGTTTTGGGTTAGGCCTCTTAGGGTTAGGGTTAGGGTTAGGGTTAGTGTTAGGGTTAGGTTTAGGGTTAGGGTTAGGGTTAGTGCATGCCATGCACAGCTGAGGTTTAGAGTTGCGTTTAGGGTTAGGCCTCTTAGGGTCAGGATTAGGGTTAGGTTTAGGGTTAGGGTTAGGGTCAGGGTTAGGGTTAGGCTTAGGATAAGGGTTAGGGTTAGGGTTAGGTACATGCCATGCACAGCTGTGGTTTAGAGATCCGTTTAGGGATAGGCCTCATAGGGTCAGGATTAGGGTTAGGTTTAGGATTAGGGTTCGGGTTAGGGTTAGGGTTAGGGTTAGGGTTAAGGTTAGGGTTAGGGTTAAGTGCATGCCATGCACAGCTGAGGTTTAAAGTTCCGTCAAGGGTTAGGCCTCTTAGGGTCAGGGTTAGGGTTAGGGTTAGGGTTAGGGTTAGGGTTAGGGTTAGGGTTAGGGTAAGGGTTAGGGTTAGGTACATGCCATGCAGAGCTGAGGTTTAGAGTTGCGTTTAGGGTTAGGCCTCTTAGGGTTAGGGTTTGGGTCAGGGTTATATACATGCCATGCACAGCTGAGGTTGAGTTCCGTTTAGGGTTAACCTCTTAGGGTCAGGATTAGGGTTAGGTTTAGGGTTAGGGTTAGGGTTAGGGTTAGGGTTACGGTTAGGGTTAGGGTTAGGGTTAGGGTTAGGGTTAGGTACATGCCATGCACGGTTGAGGTTTAGAATTCCGTTTAGGGTTAGGTCTCATAGGGTTAGGGTTAGGTTAGGTTTAGGGTTAGGGTTAGGGTTAGGGTTAGGGTTAGGGTTAGGGTTAGGGTTAGGGTTAGGGTTAGGGTTAGGGTTAGGGTTAGGGTTAGGGTTAGGGTTAGGGTTACGGTTAGGGTTAGGTTTAGGGTTAGGGTTAAGTACATGCCATGCACAGCTGAGGTTTAGAGTTCCGTTTTGGGTTAGGCCTCTTAGGGTCAGGGTTAGGGTTAGGGTTAGGGTTAGGGTTAGGGTTAGGGTTACCTGCATGCCATGCACAGCTGAGGTTTAGAGTTGCGTTTAGGGTTAGGCCTCTTAGGGTCAGGATTAGGGTTAGGGTTAGGGTTAGGGTTAGGGTTAGGGTTAGGGTTAGGGTTAGGGTTAGGGTTAGGGTTAGGGTTAGGGTTAGGGTTAGGGTTAGGGTTAGGCTTAGGCTTAGGCTTAGGCTTAGGCTTAGGCTTAGGCTTAGGGTTAGGGTTAGGGTTAGGTACATGCCATGCACAGCTGTGGTTTAGAGTTCCGTTTAGGGATAGGCCTCTTAGGGTCAGGATTAGGGTTAGGTTTAGGGTTAGGGTTAGGGTTAGGGTTAGGGTTAGGGTTAGGTTTAGGGTTATGTACATGCCATGCACAGCTGAGGTTTAGAGTTGCGTTTAGGGTTAGGCCTCTTACGGTTAGGGTTAGGGTTAGGGTTAGGGTTAGGGTTAGGGTTAGCTACATGCCATGCACAGCTGAGGTTTTGAGTTCTGTTTAGGGTTACGTCTCTTAGGGTTAGGGTTAGGGTTAGGTTAGGTTTAGGGGTAGGGTTAGGGTTAGGGTTAGGGTTAGGGTTAGGGTTAGGGTTAGGGTTAGGGTTAGGCTTAGGCTTAGGCTTAGGCTTAGGGTTAGGGTTAGGGCTAGGGTTATGGTTAGGGTTTTATACATGCCATGCACAGTTGAGGGTGAGTTCCGTTTAGGGTTAGGACTTTTAGGGTCAGGATTAGGGTTAGGGTTAGGGTTAGGGTTAGGGTTAGGGTTAGGGTTAGGTTTAGGGTTAGGGTTAGGGTTACCTACATGCAATGCACAGCTGAGGTTTAGAGTTGCGTTTAGGGTTAGGCCTCTTAGGGTCAGGATTATGGTTAGGTTTAGGGTTAGGGTTAGGGTTAGCGTTAGGGTTAGGATTAGGGTTATTTACATGCCAAGCACAGCTGTGGTTTAGAGTTCCGTTTAGGGATAGGCCTCTTAGGGTCAGGATTAGGGTCAGGTTTAGGGTTAGGGTTAGGGTTAGGGTTAGGGTTAGGTTTAGGGTTATGTACATGCCATGCACAGCTGAGGTTTAGAGTTGCGTTTAGGGTTAGGCCTCTTACGGTTAGGATTAGGGTTAGGTTTAGGATTAGGGTTAGGGTTAGGTTTAGGGTTAGGGTTAGGGTTAGGGTTACGGTTAGCGTTAGGGTTAGGGTTAGGGTTAAGTGCATGCCATGCACAGCTGAGGTTTAGAGTTCCGTTTAGGGTTAGGCCTCTTAGGGCCAGGGTTAAGGTTAGGGTTAGGGTTAGGGTTAGGGTTAGGGTTAGGGTTAGGGTTAGGGTTAGGTACATGCCATGCACAGCTGAGGTTTAGAGTTCCGTCTAGGGTTAGGCCTCTTAGGGTCAGGATTAGGGTTAGGTTTAGGTTTAGGTTTAGGGTTAGGGTTAGGGTTAGGGTTAGGTACATGCCATGCACAGCTGAGGTTTAGAGTTCCGTTTAGGCTTAGGTCTTTTAAGGTTAGGGTTACGGTTAGGGTTAGGTTTAGGGTTAGGGTTAAGTGCATGCCATGCACAGCTGAGGATTAGAGTTGCGTTTTGGATTAGGCCTCTTAGGGTCAGGGTTAGGGTTAGGGTTAGTGTTAGGGTTAGGTTTAGGGTTAGAGTTAGGGTTAGGGCATGCCATGCACAGCTGAGGTTTAGAGTTGCGTTTAGGGTTAGGCCTCTTAGGGTCAGGATTAGGGTTAGGTTTAGGGTTAGGGTTAGGGTTAGGGTTAGGATAAGGGTTAGGGTTAGGGTTAGGTACATGCCATGCACAGCTGTGGTTTAGAGTTCCGTTTAGGGTTAGGCCTCTTAGGGTCAGGATTAGGGTTAGGTTTAGGGTTAGGGTTAGGGTTAGGCTTAGGCTTAGGCTTAGGGTTAGGGTTAGGGTTAGGTACATGCCATGCACAGTTGTGGTTTAGAGTTCCGTTTAGGGATAGGCCTCTTAGGGTCAGGATTAGGGTTAGGTTTAGGGTTAGGGTTAGGGTTAGGGTTAGGGTTAGGGTTAGGTTTAGGGTTATGTACATGCCATGCACAGCTGAGGTTTAGAGTTGCGTTTAGGGTTAGGCCTCTTACGGTTAGGGTTAGGGTTAGGGTTAGGGTTAGGGTTAGGGTTAGGGTTAGCTACATGCCATGCACAGCTGAGGTTTTGAGTTCCGTTTAGGGTTAGGTCTCTTAGGGTTAGGGTTAGGGTTAGGGTTAGGGTTAGGGTTAGGGTTAGGGTTAGGGTTAGGGTTAGCGTTATATACATGCCATGCACAGTTGAGGTTGAGTTCCGTTTAGGGTTAGGCCTCTTAGGGTCAGGATTAGGGTTAGGTTTAGGGTTAGGGTTAGGCTTAGCGTTAGGGTTAGGATTAGGGTTATGTACATGCCAAGCACAGCTGTGGTTTAGAGTTCCGTTTAGGGATAGGCCTCTTAGGGTCAGGATTAGGGTTAGGTTTAGGATTAGGGTTAGGGA
>NW_026599591.1:6831671-6834171 GCF_023634155.1 Falco peregrinus | reverse complement strand
GAGCTGAGGTTTAGAGTTGCGTTTAGGGTTAGGCCTCTTAGGGTTAGGGTTAGGGTCAGGGTTATATACATGCCATGCACAGCTGAGGTTGAGTTCCGTTTAGGGTTAACCTCTTAGGGTCAGGATTAGGGTTAGGTTTAGGGTTAGGGTTAGGGTTAGGGTTAGGGTTAGGGTTAGGGTTAGGGTTAGGGTTAGGTACATGCCATGCACGGCTGAGGTTTAGAGTTCCGTTTAGGGTTAGGTCTCATAGGGTTAGGGTTAGGTTAGGTTTAGGGTTAGGGTTAGGGTTAGGGTTAGGGTTAGGGTTAGGGTTAGGGTTAGGGTTAGGGTTACGGTTAGGGTTAGGTTTAGGGTTAGGGTTAAGTACATGCCATGCACAGCTGAGGTTTAGAGTTCCGTTTTGGGTTAGGCCTCTTAGGGTCAGGGTTAGGGTTAGGGTTAGGGTTAGGGTTAGGGTTAGGGTTACCTGCATGCCATGCACAGCTGAGGTTTAGAGTTGCGTTTAGGGTTAGGCCTCTTAGGGTCAGGATTAGGGTTAGGTTTAGGGTTAGGGTTAGGGTTAGGGTTAGGCTTAGGCTTAGGCTTAGGGTTAGGGTTAGGGTTAGGTACATGCCATGCACAGCTGTGGTTTAGAGTTCCGTTTAGGGATAGGCCTCTTAGGGTCAGGATTAGGGTTAGGTTTAGGGTTAGGGTTAGGGTTAGGGTTAGGGTTAGGGTTAGGTTTAGGGTTATGTACATGCCATGCACAGCTGAGGTTTAGAGTTGCGTTTAGGGTTAGGCCTCTTACGGTTAGGGTTAGGGTTAGGGTTAGGGTTAGGGTTAGGGTTAGGGTTAGGGTTAGCTACATGCCATGCACAGCTGAGGTTTTGAGTTCTGTTTAGGGTTACGTCTCTTAGGGTTAGGGTTAGGGTTAGGTTAGGTTTAGGGGTAGGGTTAGGGTTAGGGTTAGGGTTAGGGTTAGGGTTAGGGTTAGGGTTAGGCTTAGGCTTAGGCTTAGGCTTAGGCTTAGGGTTAGGGTTAGGGCTAGGGTTATGGTTAGGGTTTTATACATGCCATGCACAGTTGAGGGTGAGTTCCGTTTAGGGTTAGGACTTTTAGGGTCAGGATTAGGGTTAGGGTTAGGGTTAGGGTTAGGGTTAGGGTTAGGGTTAGGGTTAGGTTTAGGGTTAGGGTTAGGGTTACCTACATGCAATGCACAGCTGAGGTTTAGAGTTGCGTTTAGGGTTAGGCCTCTTAGGGTCAGGATTATGGTTAGGTTTAGGGTTAGGGTTAGGGTTAGCGTTAGGGTTAGGATTAGGGTTATTTACATGCCATGCACAGCTGTGGTTTAGAGTTCCGTTTAGGGATAGGCCTCTTAGGGTCAGGATTAGGGTCAGGTTTAGGGTTAGGGTTAGGGTTAGGGTTAGGGTTAGGGTTAGGTTTAGGGTTATGTACATGCCATGCACAGCTGAGGTTTAGAGTTGCGTTTAGGGTTAGGCCTCTTACGGTTAGGATTAGGGTTAGGTTTAGGATTAGGGTTAGGGTTAGGTTTAGGGTTAGGGTTAGGGTTAGGGTTACGGTTAGCGTTAGGGTTAGGGTTAGGGTTAAGTGCATGCCATGCACAGCTGAGGTTTAGAGTTCCGTTTAGGGTTAGGCCTCTTAGGGCCAGGGTTAAGGTTAGGGTTAGGGTTAGGGTTAGGGTTAGGGTTAGGGTTAGGGTTAGGTACATGCCATGCACAGCTGAGGTTTAGAGTTCCGTCTAGGGTTAGGCCTCTTAGGGTCAGGATTAGGGTTAGGTTTAGGTTTAGGTTTAGGGTTAGGGTTAGGGTTAGGGTTAGGTACATGCCATGCACAGCTGAGGTTTAGAGTTCCGTTTAGGCTTAGGTCTTTTAAGGTTAGGGTTACGGTTAGGGTTAGGTTTAGGGTTAGGGTTAAGTGCATGCCATGCACAGCTGAGGATTAGAGTTGCGTTTTGGATTAGGCCTCTTAGGGTCAGGGTTAGGGTTAGGGTTAGTGTTAGGGTTAGGTTTAGGGTTAGAGTTAGGGTTAGGGCATGCCATGCACAGCTGAGGTTTAGAGTTGCGTTTAGGGTTAGGCCTCTTAGGGTCAGGATTAGGGTTAGGTTTAGGGTTAGGGTTAGGGTTAGGGTTAGGGTTAGGATAAGGGTTAGGGTTAGGGTTAGGTACATGCCATGCACAGCTGTGGTTTAGAGTTCCGTTTAGGGTTAGGCCTCTTAGGGTCAGGATTAGGGTTAGGTTTAGGGTTAGGGTTAGGGTTAGGCTTAGGCTTAGGCTTAGGGTTAGGGTTAGGGTTAGGTACATGCCATGCACAGTTGTGGTTTAGAGTTCCGTTTAGGGATAGGCCTCTTAGGGTCAGGATTAGGGTTAGGTTTAGGGTTAGGGTTAGGGTTAGGGTTAGGGTTAGGGTTAGGTTTAGGGTTATGTACATGCCATGCACAGCTGAGGTTTAGAGTTGCGTTTAGGGTTAGGCCTCTTACGGTTAGGGTTAGGGTTAGGGTTAG
>NW_026599591.1:6784171-6789171 GCF_023634155.1 Falco peregrinus | reverse complement strand
GGTTAGGGTTAGGGTTAGGGTTAGGGTTAGGGTTAGGGTTAGGGTTAGGGTTAGGGTTAGGTACATGCCATGCACAGCTGAGCTTAAGAGCTCCATTTAGGTTTAGCTCTCTTAGGGTCAAGTTTAGGGTTAGGGTTAGGGTTAGGGTTAGGGTTAGGGTTAGGGTTAGGGTTATGTACATTCCATGCACAGCTGAGGTTTAGAGTTCCGTTTAGGGTTAGGTCACTTAGGGTTAGGGTTTAGGTTAGGGTTAGGCTTCGGGTTAGGGTTAGGGTTATGTACATGCCATGCAGAGCTGAGGTTTAGAGTTCCGTCTAGGGTTAGGCCTCTTAGGGTCAGGGTTAGGGTTAGGGTTAGGGTTAGGGTTAGGGTTAGGGTTAGGGTTACCTGCATGCCATGCACAGCTGAGGTTTAGAGTTGCGTTTAGGGTTAGGCCTCTTAGGGTCAGGATTAGGGTTAGGTTTAGGGTTAGGGTTAGGGTTAGGTTTAAGGTTAGGGTTAGGGTTAGGGTTAGGGTAAGGGTTAGGGTTAGGTACATGCCATGCACAGCTGAGGTTTAGAGTTCCGTTTTGGATTAGGCCTCTTAGGGTTAGGGTTAGGGTGAGGGTTATGCACATGCCATGCACAGCTGAGGTTGAGATCCGTTTAGGGTTAGGCCTCTTAGGGTCAGGATTAGGGTTAGGGTTAGGGTTAGGGTTAGGGTTACGGTTAGGATTAGGGTTAGGGTTAGGGTTAGGGTTAGGTACATGCCATGCACAGCTGAGGTTTAGAGTTCCGTTTAGGGTTAGGTCTCTTAGGGTTAGGGTTAGGGTTAGGGTTAGGGTTAGGGTTAGGGTTAGGTTTAGGGTTAGGGTTAGGTTTATGTTTAGGGTTAGGGTTAGGGTTACGGTTAGGGTTAGGGTTAGGGTTAGGGTTATGTACATGCCATGCACAGCTGAGGTTTAGAGTTCCGTTTTGGGTTAGGCCTCTTAGGGTCAGGGTTAGGGTTAGGGTTAGGGTTAGGGTTAGGGTTAGGGTTACCTACATGCCATGCACAGCTGAGGTTTAGAGTTGCGTTTAGGGTTAGGCCTCTTAGGGTCAGGATTAGGGTTAGGGTTAGTGTTAGGGTTAGGGTTAGGCTTAGGCTTAGGGTTAGGGTTAGGGTTAGGTACATGCCATGCACAGCTGTGGTTAAGAGTTCCGTTTAGGGTTAGGTCTCTTAGGGTTAGTGTTAGGGTTAGGTTTAGGTTTAGGGTTAGGGTTAGGGTTAGGGTTAGGGTTAGGGTTAGGGTTAGGGTTAGGGTTAGGGTTATGTACATGCCATGCACAGCTGAGGTTTAGAGTTGCGTTTAGTGTTAGGCCTCTTAGGGTTAGGGTTAGGGTTAGGGTTAGCGTTAGTGTTAGGGTTAGGGTTAGGGTTAGGGTTAGGGTTAGGGTTAGGGTTAGGTACATGCCATGCACAGCTGAGGTTTTGAGTTCTGTTTAGGGTTACGTCTCTTAGGGTTAGGGTTAGGGTTAGGTTTAGGTTTAGGGTTAGGGTTAGGGTTAGGGTTAGGGTTAGGGTTAGGGTTATATACATGCCAGGCACAGTTGAGGTTGAGTTCCGTTTAGGGTTAGGCCTCTTAGGGTTAGGGTTAGGGTTAGGGTTAGGGTTAGGGTTAGGGTTAGGGTTAGGGTTATGTACATGCCATGCACAGCTGAGGTTTAGAGTTCCGTTTAGGGTTAGGCTTCTTAGCGTCAGGAATAGGGTTAGGTTTAGGGTTAGGGTTAGGGTTAGGGTTAGGGTTATGTACATGCCATGCACAGCTGAGGTTTAGAGTTCCGTTTAGGGTTAGGCCTCTTATAGTTAGGGTTAGTGTTAGGGTTAGGGTTTAGGGTTAGGCTTAGGCTTAGTCTTAGTCTTAGTCTTAGGATTAGGTTTAGGGTCAGGGTTAGGGTTAGGGTTAGGGTTACCTACATGCCATGCACAGCTGAGGTTTAGAGTTGCGTTTAGGGTTAGGCCTCTTAGGGTCAGGATTAGGGTTAGGTTTAGGGTTAGGGTTAGGGTTAGGGTTAGGGTTAGGGTTAGGGTTAGGGTTAGGGTTAGGTACATGCCATGCACAGCTGTGGTTTAGAGTTCCGTTTAGGGATAGGCCTCCTAGGGTCAGGATTAGGGTTAGGTTTAGGGTTAGGGTTAGGGTTAGGTTTAGGGTTAGGGTTAGGGTTAGGGTTACGGTTAGCGTTAGGATTAGGGTTAGGGTTAGGGTTAGGGTTAGGTACATGCCATGCACAGCTGAGGTTTAGAGTTGCGTTTAGGGTTAGGCCTCTTACGGTTAGGGTTAGGGTTAGGGTTAGGGTTAGGGTTAGGGTTAGGGTTAGGGTTAGCTACATGCCATGCACAGCTGAGGTTTTGAGTTCCGTTTAGGGTTAAGTCTCTTAGGGTTAGGGTTAGGGTTAGGGTTAGGGTTAGGGTTAGGGTTAGGGTTAGGGTTATATACATGCCATGCACAGTTGAGGTTGAGTTCCGTTTAGGGTTAGGCCTCTTAGGGTCAGGATTAGGGTTAGGTTTAGGGTTAGGGTTAGGGTTAGGGTTAGGTACATGCCATGCACAGCTGAGGTTTTGAGTTCCGTTTAGGGTTAGGTCTCTTAGGGTTAGGGTTAGGGTTAGGGTTAGGGTTAGGGTTAGGGTTAGGGTTAGGGTTAGGTACATGCCTTGCACAGCTGAGGTTTTGAGTTCCGTGTAGGGTTAGGTCTCCTAGGGTTAGGGTTAGGGTTAGGGTTAGGGTTAGGGTTAGGGTTAGGGTTAGGGTTAGGGTTAGGTACATGCCATGCACAGCTGAGCTAAAGAGCTCCATTTAGGGTTAGCTCTCTTAGAGTCAAGTTTAGGGTTAGGGTTAGGGTTAGGGTTAGGGTTAGGGTTAGGGTTATGTACATGCCATGCACAGCTGAGGTTTAGAGTTCCGTTTAGGGTTAGGTCACTTAGGGTTAGGGTTTAGGTTAGGGTTAGGCTTCGGGTTAGGGTTAGGGTTAAGTACATGCCATGCAGAGCTGAGGTTTAGAGTTCCGTCTAGGGTTAGGCCTCTTAGGGTCAGGGTTAGGGTTAGGGTTAGGGTTAGGGTTAGGGTTAGGGTTAGGGTTAGGGTTAGGGTTAGCGTTATATACATGCCATGCACAGTTGTGGTTGAGTTCCGTTTAGGGTTAGGCCTCTTAGGGTCAGGATTAGGGTTAGGGTTAGGGTTAGGGTTAGGGTTAGGGTTAGGGTTAGGGTTAGGTACATGCCATGCACAGCTGAGGTTTTGAGTTCCGTTTAGGGTCAGGTCTCTTAGGGTTAGGGTTAGGGTTAGGGTTAGGGTTAGGGTTAGGGTTAGGGTTAGGGTTAGGGTTAGGTACATGCCTTGCACAGCTGAGGTTTTGAGTTCCGTGTAGGGTTAGGTCTCCTAGGGTTAGGGTTAGGGTTAGGGTTAGGGTTAGGGTTAGGGTTAGGGTTAGGGTTAGGGTTAGGTACATGCCATGCACAGCTGAGCTTAAGAGCTCCATTTAGGGTTAGCTCTCTTAGGGTCAAGTTTAGGGTTAGGGTTAGGGTTAGGGTTAGGGTTAGGGTTAGGGTTATGTACATGCCATGCACAGCTGAGGTTTAGAGTTCCGTTTAGGGTTAGGTCACTTAGGGTTAGGGTTTAGGTTAGGGTTAGGCTTCGGGTTAGGGTTAGGGTTATGTACATGCCATGAAGAGCTGAGGTTTAGAGTTCCGTCTAGGGTTAGGCCTTTTAGGGTCAGGGTTAGGGTTAGGGTTAGGGTTAGGGTTAGGGTTAGGGTTAGGGTTACCTGCATGCCATGCACAGCTGAGGTTTAGAGTTGCGTTTAGGGTTAGGCCTCTTAGGGTCAGGATTAGGGTTAGGTTTAGGGTTAGGGTTAGGGTTAGGGTTAGGCTTAGGCTTAGGGTTAGGGTTAGGGTTAGGGTTAGGTACATGCCATGCACAGTTGTGGTTTAGAGTTCCGTTTAGGGATAGGCCTCTTAGGGTCAGGATTAGGGTTAGGTTTAGGGTTAGGGTTAGGGTTAGGGTTAGGGTTAGGGTTAGTGTTAGGGTTAGGGTTAGGGTTAGGGTTAGGGTCAGGTTTAGGTTTAGGGTTAGGGTTAGGGTTATGTACATGCCATGCACACCTGAGGTTTAGAGTTCCGTTTAGTGATAGCCCTCTTAGGGTCAGGATTAGGGTTAGGTTTAGGTTGAGGGTTGGGGTTAGGGTTAGGGTTAGGGTTTGGGTTAGGGTTAGGGTTACGGTTAGGGTTAGGGTTAGGGTTAGGGTTAGGGTTAGGGTTAGGGTTAAGTGCATGCCATGCACAGCTGAAGTTTAGAGTTGCGTTTTAAGTTAGGCCTCTTAGGGTCAGGGCTAGGGTTAGGGTTAGGGTTAGGGTTAGGGTTAGGGTTAGGGTTACGGTTACGGTTACGGTTAAGGTTAGGGTTAAGTGCATGCCATGCACAGCTGAGGATTAGAGTTGCGTTTTGGGTTAGGCCTCTTAGGGTCAGGGTTAGGGTTAGGGTTAGTGTTAGGGTTAGGGTTAGGGTTAGGGTTAGTGTTACCTACATGCCATGCACAGCTGAGGTTTAGAGTTGCGTTTAGGGTTAGGCCTCTTAGGGTCAGGATTAGGGTTAGGTTTAGGGTTAGGGTTAGGATAAGGGTTAGGGTTAGGGTTACGTACATGCCATGCACAGCTGTGGTTTAGAGTTCCGTTTAGGGATAGGCCTCTTAGGGTCAGGATTAGGGTTAGGTTTAGGGTTAGGGTTAGGGTTAGGTTTAAGGTTAGGGTTAGGGTTAGGGTTAGGGTAAGGGTTAGGGTTAGGTACATGCCATGCACAGCTGAGGTTTAGAGTTCCGTTTTGGGTTAGGCCTCTTAGGGTTAGGGTTAGGGTGAGGGTTATATACATGCCATGCACAGCTGAGGTTGAGATCCGTTTAGGGTTAGGCCTCTTAGGGTCAGGATTAGGGTTAGGTTTAGGGTTAGGGTTAGGGTTAGGGTTACGGTTAGGGTTAGGGTTAGGGTTAGG
>NW_026599591.1:6706671-6709171 GCF_023634155.1 Falco peregrinus | reverse complement strand
GTGCATGCCATGCACAGCTGAGGTTTAGAGTTCCGTTTTGGGTTAGGCCTCTTAGGGTCAGGGTTAGGGTTAGGGTTAGGGTTAGGATTAGGGTTAGGGTTAGGGTTAGGGTTACCTACATGCCATGCACAGCTGAGGTTTAGAGTTCCGTTTTGGGTTAGGCCTCTTAGGGTCAGGATTAGGGTTAGGTTTAGGATTAGGTTTAGGGTTAGGGTTAGGGTTAGGGTTAGGTACATGCCATGCACAGCTCAGGTTTAGAGTTCCGTTTAGGGTTAGGTCTCTTAGGGTTAGGGTTCGGGTTACGGTTAGGGTTAGGGTTACCTACATGCCATGCACAGCTGAGGTTTAGAGTTGCGTTTAGGGTTAGGCCTCTTAGGGTCAGGATTAGGGTTAGGTTTAGGGTTAGGGTAAGGATTAGGGTTAGGGTTAGAGTTAGGGTTATGTACATGCCATGCACAGCTATGGTTTCGAGTTCCGTTTAGGGATATGCCTCTTAGGGTCAGGATTAGGGTTAGGTTTAGGATTAGGTTTAGGGTTAGGGTTAGGGTTAGGGTTAGGGTTAGGGTTAGGGTTAGGGTTAGGGTTAGGGTTAAGTGCATGCCATGCACAGCTGAGGTTTAGAGTTCCGTTTTGGGTTAGGCCTCTTAGGGTCAGGGTTAGGGTTAGGGTTAGGGTTAGGATTAGGGTTAGGGTTAGGGTTAGGGTTACCTACATGCCATGCACAGCTGAGGTTTAGAGTTCCGTTTTGGGTTAGGCCTCTTAGGGTCAGGATTAGGGTTAGGTTTAGGATTAGGTTTAGGGTTAGGGTTAGGGTTAGGGTTAGGGTTAGGGTTAGGGTTAGGGTTAGGGTTAGGGTTAAGTGCATGCCATGCACAGCTGAGGTTTAGAGTTTCGTTTTGGGTTAGGCCTCTTAGGGTCCGGGTTAGGGTTAGGGTTAGGGTTAGGGTTAGGGTTAGGGTTAGGCTTAGGGTTACCTACATGCCATGCACAGCTGAGGTGTAGAATTGCGTTTGGGGTTAGGCCTCTTAGGGTCAGGATTAGGTTTAGGATTAGGGTTAGGTTTAGGGTTAGGGTTAGGGTTATGTACATGCCATGCACAGCTGTGGTTTAGTGTTCCGTTTAGGGATAGGCCTCTTAGGGTCAGGATTAGGGTTAGGTTTAGGATTAGGGTTAGGGTTAGGTTTAGGGTTACGGTTAGGATTACGGTTAGGGTTAGGGTTAGGGTTAACTGCATGCCATGCACAGCTGAGGTTTAGAGTTCCGTTTTGGGTTAGGCCTCTTAGGGTCAGGGTTAGGGTTAGGGTTAGGGTTAGGGTTAGGGTTAGGGTTAGGTACATGCCATGCACAGCTGAGGTTTAGAGTTGCGTTTGGTGTATAGGCCTCTTAGGGTTAGGGTTAGGGTTAGGGTTAGGGTTAGGGTTAGGTACATGCCATGCACAGCTGAGGTTTAGAGTTGCGTTTAGGGTTACGTCTCTTAGGGTTAGGGTTAGGGTTAGGATTAGGGTTAGGATTAGGGTTAGGGTTAGGGTTAGGGTTACGGTTACGGATAGGGTTAGGGTTAGGGTTAGGGTTAAGTGCATGCCATGCACAGCTGAGGTTTAGAGTTCCGTTTTGGGTTAGGCCTCTTAGGGTCAGGATTACGGTTAGGGTTAGGGTTAAGGTTAGGGTTAGCGTTAGGGTTAGGGTTAGGGTTAGGTTTAGGGTTAGGGTTAGGGTTAGGGTTAGGGTTAGGGTTATGTACATGCCATGCACAGCTGAGGTTTAGAGTTCCGTCTAGGGTTAGGCCTCTTAGGGTCAGGATTAGGGTTAGGTTTAGGTTGAGGGTTTGGGTTAGGGTTAGGGTTAGGGTTAGGGTTAGGGTTAGGGTTACGGTTACGGTTACGGTTAGGGTTAGGTTTAGGGTTAGGGTTAAGTGCATGCCATGCACAGCTGAGGTTTAGAGTTGCGTTTTGGGTTAGGCCTCTTAGGGTCCGGGTTAGGGTTAGGTTTAGGGTTAGGGTTAAGGTTAGGGTTAGGCTTAGGGTTACGTACATGACATGCACAGCTGAGGTTTAGAATTGCGTTTGGGGTTAGGCCTCTTAGGGTCAGGATTAGGGTTAGGTTTAGGATTAGGGTTAGGTTTAGGGTTAGGGTTAGGGTTATGTACATGCCATGCACAGCTGTGGTTTAGTGTTCCGTTTAGGGATAGGCCTCTTAGGGTCAGGATTAGGGTTAGGTTTAGGGTTAGGGTTAGGTACATGCCATGCACAGCTGAGGTTTAGAGTTGCGTTTAGGGTTAGGCCTCTTAGGGTTAGGGTTAGGTTTAGGGTTAGGGTTAGGGTTAGGGTTAGGGTTAGGGTTAGGGTTATATACATGGCATGCACAGTTGAGGTTGAGTTCCGTTTAGGGTTAGGCCTCTTAGGGTCAGGATTAGGGTTAGGTTTAGGGTTAGGGTTAGGGTTAGGGTTAGCTACATGCCATGCACAGGTGAGGTTTAGAGTTCCGTTTAGGGTTAGGTCTC
>NW_026599591.1:6696671-6699171 GCF_023634155.1 Falco peregrinus | reverse complement strand
GTTAGGGTTAGGGTTAGGGTTAGCGTTAGGGTTAGGGTTAGGTTTAGGGTTAGGGTTAGGGTTAGGGTTAGGTACATGCTAAGCACAGCTGAGGTTTTGAGTTCTGTTTAGGGTTAGGTCTCTTAGGGTTAGGGTTAGGCTTAGGGTTAGGGTTACGTTTAGGGTTAGGGTTAGGGTTAGGGTTAGGGTTAGGGTTAGGATTATGTACATGCCATGCACAGCTGAGGTTTAGAGTTCCGTCTAGGGTTAGGCCTCTTAGGGTCAGGATTAGGGTTAGGTTTAGGATTAGGGTTAGGGTTAGGGTTAGGGTTAGGGTTAGGGTTAGGGTTACCTACATGCCATGCACAGCTGAGGTTTAGAGTTGCGTTTAGGGTTAGGCCTCTTAGGGTCAGGATTAGGGTTAGGTTTAGGGTTAGGGTTAGGATTATGGTTAGGGTTAGGGTTATGTACATGCCATGCACAGCTGTGGTTTAGAGTTCCGTTTAGGGATAGGCCTCTTAGGGTCAGGATTAGGGTTAGGTTTAGGATTAGGGTTAGGGTTAGGGTTAGGGTTAGGGTTACGGTTAGGATTACGCTTAGGGTTAGGGTTAGGGTTAGGGTTAAGTGCATGCCATGCACAGCTGAGGTTTAGAGTTCCGTTTTGGGTTAGGCCTCTTAGGGTCAGGGTTAGGGTTAGGGTTAGGGTTAGGGTTAGGGTTAGGTACATGCCATGCACAGGTGAGGTTTAGAGTTGCGTTTAGTGTTAGGCCTCTTAGGGTTAGGGTTAGGGTTAGGGTTAGGGTTAGGGTTAGGGTTAGGGTTAGGGTTAGGTACATGCCATGCACAGCTGAGGTTTAGAGTTCCGTTTAGGGTTAGGTCTTTTAGGGTTAGGGTTAGGGTTAGGGTTAGGGTTAGGGTTAAGGTTAGGGTTAGGTACATGCCATGCACAGCTGAGGTTTTGAGTTCCGTTTAGGGTTAGGTCTATTAGGGTTAGGGTTAGGGTTAGGGTTAGGGTTAGGGTTAGGGCTAGGGTTAGGGTTAGGGTTAGGGTTATGCACATGCCATGCACAGCTGAGGTTTAGAGTTCCGTTTAGGGTTAGGCCTCTTAGGTTCAGGGTTAGGGTTAGGTTTAGGGTTAGGGTTAGGGTTAGGGTTAGGGTTAGGGTTAGGGTTAGGGTTAGGGTTAGGTACATGCCTTGCACAGCTGAGGTTTTGAGTTCCGTGTAGGGTTAGGTCTCTTAGGGTTAGGGTTAGGGTTAGGGTTAGGGTTAGGGTTAGGGTTAGGGTCAGGGTTAAGTGCATGCCATGCACAGCTGAGGTTTAGAGTTGCGTTTAGGGTTAGGCCTCTTAGGGTTAGGGTTAGGGCTAGGGTTAGGGTTAGGGTTAGGGTTAGGGTTAGGGTTAGGGTTAGGGTTAGGGTTAGGTACATGCCATGCACAGCTGAGGTTTAGAGTTTCGTTTAGGGTTAGGTCCCTTATGGTTAGGGTTAGGGTTAGGGTTAGGGTTAGGGTTAGGGTTAGGGTTAGGGTTAGGGTTAGGGTTAGGGTTAGGGTTAGGGTTAGGGTTAGGGTTAGGGTTAGGTACATGCCTTGCACAGCTGAGGTTTAGAGTTCCGTTTTGGCTTAGGCCTCTTAGGGTCAGGGTTAGGGTTAGGGTTAGGGTTAGGGTTAGGGTTAGGGTTAGGGTAAGAGTTAGGATTAGGGTTAGGGTTAGGGTTAGGGTTAGGGTTAGGGTAAGGGTTAGGGTTAGGTTTAGGGTTAGGGTTAGGGTTAGGGTTAGGGTTAGGGTTAGGGTTAGGGTTAGGGTTAGGTACATGCCTTGCACAGCTGAGGTTTTGAGTTCCGTGTAGGGTTAGGTCTCTTAGGGTTAGGGTTAGGGTTAGGGTTAGGGTTAGGGTTAGGGTTAGCGTTAGGGTTAGGGTAAGGGTTAGGATTAGGGTTAGGGTTAGGGTTAGGGTTAGGGTTAGGGTAAGGGTTAGGGTTAGGGTTAGGGTTAGGGTTAGGGTTAGGGTTAGGGTTAGGGTTAGGGTTAGGGTTAGGTACATGCCATGCACAGCTGAGGTTTAGAGTTCCGTTTAGGGTTAGGTCTCTTAGGGTTAGGGTAAGGGTTAGGGTTAGGTTGAGGGTTGGGGTTAGGGTTAGGGTTAGGGTTAGGGTTAGGGTTAGGGTTAACTGCATGCCATGCACAACTGAGGTTTAGAGTTCCGTTTTGGGTTAGGCCTCTTAGGGTCAAGGTTAGGGTTAGGGTTAGGGTTAGGGTTAGGGTTATGGTTAGGGTTAGGGTTATGGTTAGGGTTAGGGTTAAGTGCATGCCATGCACAGCTGAGGTTTAGAGTTGCGTTTTGGGTTAGGCTTCTTAGGGTCAGGGTTAGGGTTAGGGTTAGGGTTAGGGTTAGGGTTAGGTACTTGCCATGCACAGCTGAGGTTTAGAGTTGCGTTTAGGGTTAGGCCTCTTAGGGTTAGGGTTAGGGTTAGGGTTAGGGTTAGGGTTAGGGTTAGGGTTAGGGTTAGGGTTAGGGTTA
>NW_026599591.1:6679171-6681671 GCF_023634155.1 Falco peregrinus | reverse complement strand
TTTTGGGTTAGGCCTCTTAGGGTCAGGGTTAGGGTTAGGGTTATGGTTAGGATTAGGGTTAGGGGTAGGGTTACCTACATGCCATGCACAGCTGAGGTTTAGAGTTCCGTTTTGGGTTAGGCCTCTTAGGGTCAGGGTTAGGGTTAGGGTTAGGGTTAGGGTTAGGGTTAGCGTTAGGGTTAGGGTTAGGTTTAGGGTTAGGGTTAGGGTTAGGGTTAGGTACATGCTAAGCACAGCTGAGGTTTTGAGTTCTGTTTAGGGTTTGGTCTCTTAGGGTTAGGGTTAGGCTTAGGGTTAGGGTTACGTTTAGGGTTAGGGTTAGGGTTAGGGTTAGGGTTAGGGTTAGGATTATGTACATGCCATGCACAGCTGAGGTTTAGAGTTCCGTCTAGGGTTAGGCCTCTTAGGGTCAGGATTAGGGTTAGGTTTAGGATTAGGGTTAGGGTTAGGGTTAGGGTTAGGGTTAGGGTTAGGGTTACCTACATGCCATGCACAGCTGAGGTTTAGAGTTGCGTTTAGGGTTAGGCCTCTTAGGGTCAGGATTAGGGTTAGGTTTAGGGTTAGGGTTAGGATTATGGTTAGGGTTAGGGTTATGTACATGCCATGCACAGCTGTGGTTTAGAGTTCCGTTTAGGGATAGGCCTCTTAGGGTCAGGATTAGGGTTAGGTTTAGGATTAGGGTTAGGGTTAGTGTTAGGGTTAGGGTTACGGTTAGGATTACGCTTAGGGTTAGGGTTAGGGTTAGGGTTAAGTGCATGCCATGCACAGCTGAGGTTTAGAGTTCCGTTTCGGGTTAGGCCTCTTAGGGTTAGGGTTAGGGTTAGGGTTAGGGTTAGGGTTAGGGTTAGGTACATGCCATGCACAGCTGAGGTTTAGAGTTGCGTTTAGTGTTAGGCCTCTTAGGGTTAGGGTTAGGGTTAGGGTTAGGGTTAGGGTTAGGGTTAGGGTTAGGGTTAGGGTTAGGGTTAGGGTTAGGTACATGCCATGCACAGCTGAGGTTTAGAGTTCCGTTTAGGGTTAGGTCTTTTAGGGTTAGGGTTAGGGTTAGGGTTAGGGTTAGGGTTAAGGTTAGGGTTAGGTACATGCCATGCACAGCTGAGGTTTTGAGTTCCGTTTAGGGTTAGGTCTATTAGGGTTAGGGTTAGGGTTAGGGTTAGGGTTAGGGTTAGGGTTAGGGCTAGGGTTAGGGTTAGGGTTAGGGTTATGCACATGCCATGCACAGCTGAGGTTTAGAGTTTCGTTTAGGGTTAGGCCTCTTAGGTTCAGGGTTAGGGTTAGGTTTAGGGTTAGGGTTAGGGTTAGGGTTAGGGTTAGGGTTAGGGTTAGGGTTAGGGTTAGGTACATGCCTTGCACAGCTGAGGTTTTGAGTTCCGTGTAGGGTTAGGTCTTTTAGGGTTAGGGTTAGGGTTAGGGTTAGGGTTAGGGTTAGGGTTAGGGTCAGGGTTAAGTGCATGCCATGCACAGCTGAGGTTTAGAGTTGCGTTTAGGGTTAGGCCTCTTAGGGTTAGGGTTAGGGCTAGGGTTAGGGTTAGGGTTAGGGTTAGGGTTAGGGTTAGGGTTAGGGTTAGGTACATGCCATGCACAGCTGAGGTTTAGAGTTTCGTTTAGGGTTAGGTCCCTTATGGTTAGGGTTAGGGTTAGGGTTAGGGTTAGGGTTAGGGTTAGGGTTAGGGTTAGGGTTAGGGTTAGGGTTAGGGTTAGGTACATGCCTTGCACAGCTGAGGTTTTGAGTTCCGTGTAGGGTTAGGTCTCTTAGGGTTAGGGTTAGGGTTAGGGTTAGGGTTAGGGTTAGGGTTAGGGTTAGGGTTAGGGTAAGGGTTAGGATTAGGGTTAGGGTTAGGGTTAGGGTTAGGGTTAGGGTAAGGGTTAGGGTTAGGTTTAGGGTTAGGGTTAGGGTTAGGGTTAGGGTTAGGGTTAGGGTTAGGTACATGCCTTGCACAGCTGAGGTTTTGAGTTCCGTGTAGGGTTAGGTCTCTTAGGGTTAGGGCTAGGGTTAGGGTTAGGGTTAGGGTTAGGGTTAGGGTTAGGGTTAGGATTACGGTTAGGGTTAGGGTTAGGGTTAGGGTTAAGTGCATGCCATGCACAGCTGAGGTTTAGAGTTCCGTTTTGGGTTAGGCCTCTTAGGGTCAGGGTTAGGGTTAGGCTTAGGGTTAGGGTTAGGTACATGCCATGCACAGCTGAGGTTTAGAGTTGCGTTTAGGGTTAGGCCTCTTAGGGTTAGGGTTAGGTTTAGGGTTAGGGTTAGGGTTAGGGTTAGGGTTAGGGTTAGGGTTATATACATGGCATGCACAGTTGAGGTTGAGTTCCGTTTAGGGTTAGGCCTCTTAGGGTCAGGATTAGGGTTAGGTTTAGGGTTAGGGTTAGGGTTAGGGTTAGGGTTAGGGTTAGGGTTAGGGTTAGGTACATGCCATGCACAGCTCAGGTTTAGAGTTCCGTTTAGGGTTAGGTCTCTCTAGGGTTAGGGTTCGGGTTAGGGTTAGGGTTAGGGTTACCTACATGC
>NW_026599591.1:6674171-6676671 GCF_023634155.1 Falco peregrinus | reverse complement strand
GGGTTAGGGTTAGGGTTAGGGTTAGGGTTAGGGTTAGGGTTAAGTGCATGTCATGCACAGCTGAGGTTTAGAGTTTCGTTTTGGGTTAGGCCTCTTAGGGTCAGGGTTAGGGTTAGGGTTATGGTTAGGATTAGGGTTAGGGGTAGGGTTACCTACATGCCATGCACAGCTGAGGTTTAGAGTTCCGTTTTGGGTTAGGCCTCTTAGGGTCAGGGTTAGGGTTAGGGTTAGGGTTAGGGTTAGGGTTAGCGTTAGGGTTAGGGTTATGTACATGCCATGCACAGCTGTGGTTTAGAGTTCCGTTTAGGGTTAGGTCTTTTAGGGTTAAGGTTAGGGTTAGGGTTAGGGTTAGGTTTAGGGTTAGGGTTAGGGTTACCTACATGCCATGCACAGCTGAGGTTTAGAGTTCCGTTTTGGGTTAGGCCTCTTAGGGTCAGGATTAGGGTTAGGTTTAGGATTAGGGTTAGGGTTAGGGTTAGGGTTAGGGTTAGGGTTACCTACATGCCATGCACAGCTGAGGTTTAGAGTTGCGTTTAGGGTTAGGCCTCTTAGGGTCAGGATTAGGGTTAGGTTTAGGGTTAGGGTTAGGATTATGGTTAGGGTTAGGGTTATGTACATGCCATGCACAGCTGTGGTTTAGAGTTCCGTTTAGGGATAGGCCTCTTAGGGTCAGGATTAGGGTTAGGTTTAGGATTAGGGTTAGGGTTAGGGTTAGGGTTAGGGTTACGGTTAGGATTACGCTTAGGGTTAGGGTTAGGGTTAGGGTTAAGTGCATGCCATGCACAGCTGAGGTTTAGAGTTCCGTTTCGGGTTAGGCCTCTTAGGGTTAGGATTAGGGTTAGGGTTAGGGTTAGGGTTAGGGTTAGGTACATGCCATGCACAGGTGAGGTTTAGAGTTGCGTTTAGTGTTAGGCCTCTTAGGGTTAGGGTTAGGGTTAGGGTTAGGGTTAGGGTTAGGGTTAGGGTTAGGGTTAGGGTTAGGGTTAGGTACATGCCATGCACAGCTGAGGTTTAGAGTTCCGTTTAGGGTTAGGTCTTTTAGGGTTAGGGTTAGGGTTAGGGTTAGGGTTAGGGTTAAGGTTAGGGTTAGGTACATGCCATGCACAGCTGAGGTTTTGAGTTCCGTTTAGGGTTAGGTCTATTAGGGTTAGGGTTAGGGTTAGGGTTAGGGTTAGGGTTTAGGTTAGGGCTAGGGTTAGGGTTAGGGTTAGGGTTATGCACATGCCATGCACAGCTGAGGTTTAGAGTTCCGTTTAGGGTTAGGCCTCTTAGGTTCAGGGTTAGGGTTAGGTTTAGGGTTAGGGTTAGGGTTAGGGTTAGGGTTAGGGTTAGGGTTAGGGTTAGGGTTAGGGTTAGGTACATGCCTTGCACAGCTGAGGTTTTGAGTTCCGTGTAGGGTTAGGTCTCTTAGGGTTAGGGTTAGGGTTAGGGTTAGGGTTAGGGTTAGGGTTAGGGTCAGGGTTAAGTGCATGCCATGCACAGCTGAGGTTTAGAGTTGCGTTTAGGGTTAGGCCTCTTAGGGTTAGGGTTAGGGCTAGGGTTAGGGTTAGGGTTAGGGTTAGGGTTAGGGTTAGGGTTAGGTACATGCCATGCACAGCTGAGGTTTAGAGTTTCGTTTAGGGTTAGGTCCCTTATGGTTAGGGTTAGGGTTAGGGTTAGGGTTAGGGTTAGGGTTAGGCTTAGGGTTAGGGTTAGGGTTAGGGTTAGGGTTAGGTACATGCCTTGCACAGCTGAGGTTTTGAGTTCCGTGTAGGGTTAGGTCTCTTAGGGTTAGGGTTAGGGTTAGGGTTAGGGTTAGGGTTAGGGTTAGGGTTAGGGTAAGGGTTAGGATTAGGGTTAGGGTTAGGGTTAGGGTTAGGGTTAGGGTAAGGGTTAGGGTTAGGTTTAGGGTTAGGGTTAGGGTTAGGGTTAGGGTTAGGGTTAGGGTTAGGGTTAGGTACATGCCTTGCAGAGCTGAGGTTTTGAGTTCCGTGTAGGGTTAGGTCTCTTAGGGTTAGGGTTAGGGTTAGGGTTAGGGTTAGGGTTAGGGTTAGGGTTAGGGTTAGGGTTAGGGTAAGGGTTAGGGTTAGGTTTAGGGTTAGGGTTAGGGTTAGGGTTAGGGTTAGGGTTAGGGTTAGGGTTAGGGTTAGGTACATGCCATGCACAGCTGAGGTTTAGAGTTCCGTTTAGGGTTAGGTCTCTTAGGGTTAGGGTAAGGGTTAGGGTTAGGTTGAGGGTTGGGGTTAGGGTTAGGGTTAGGGTTAGGGTTAGGGTTAGGTTAGGGTTAGGGTTAACTGCATGCCATGCACAGCTGAGGTTTAGAGTTCCGTTTTGGGTTAGGCCTCTTAGGGTCAAGGTTAGGGTTAGGGTTAGGGTTAGGGTTAGGGTTATGGTTAGGGTTAGGGTTATGGTTAGGGTTAGGGTTAAGTGCATGCCATGCACAGCTGAGGTTTAGAGTTGCGTTTTGGGTTAGGCTTCTTAGGGTCAGGGTTAGGGTTAGGGTTAGGGTTAGGGTTAGGGT
>NW_026599591.1:6669171-6671671 GCF_023634155.1 Falco peregrinus | reverse complement strand
GTTAGGGTTAGGGTTAGGGTTAGGGTTAGGGTTAGGGTTAGGGTTAGGGTTAGGTACATGCCATGCACAGCTGAGGTTTAGAGTTCCGTTTAGGGTTAGGTCTTTTAGGGTTAGGGTTAGGGTTAGGGTTAGGGTTAGGGTTAAGGTTAGGGTTAGGTACATGCCATGCACAGCTGAGGTTTTGAGTTCCGTTTAGGGTTAGGTCTATTAGGGTTAGGGTTAGGGTTAGGGTTAGGGTTAGGGTTAGGGTTAGGGCTAGGGTTAGGGTTAGGGTTAGGGTTATGCACATGCCATGCACAGCTGAGGTTTAGAGTTTCGTTTAGGGTTAGGCCTCTTAGGTTCAGGGTTAGGGTTAGGTTTAGGGTTAGGGTTAGGGTTAGGGTTAGGGTTAGGGTTAGGGTTAGGGTTAGGGTTAGGTACATGCCTTGCACAGCTGAGGTTTTGAGTTCCGTGTAGGGTTAGGTCTTTTAGGGTTAGGGTTAGGGTTAGGGTTAGGGTTAGGGTTAGGGTTAGGGTCAGGGTTAAGTGCATGCCATGCACAGCTGAGGTTTAGAGTTGCGTTTAGGGTTAGGCCTCTTAGGGTTAGGGTTAGGGCTAGGGTTAGGGTTAGGGTTAGGGTTAGGGTTAGGGTTAGGGTTAGGGTTAGGTACATGCCATGCACAGCTGAGGTTTAGAGTTTCGTTTAGGGTTAGGTCCCTTATGGTTAGGGTTAGGGTTAGGGTTAGGGTTAGGGTTAGGGTTAGGGTTAGGGTTAGGGTTAGGGTTAGGGTTAGGGTTAGGGTTAGGTACATGCCTTGCACAGCTGAGGTTTTGAGTTCCGTGTAGGGTTAGGTCTCTTAGGGTTAGGGTTAGGGTTAGGGTTAGGGTTAGGGTTAGGGTTAGGGTTAGGGTTAGGGTAAGGGTTAGGATTAGGGTTAGGGTTAGGGTTAGGGTTAGGGTTAGGGTAAGGGTTAGGGTTAGGTTTAGGGTTAGGGTTAGGGTTAGGGTTAGGGTTAGGGTTAGGGTTAGGTACATGCCTTGCACAGCTGAGGTTTTGAGTTCCGTGTAGGGTTAGGTCTCTTAGGGTTAGGGCTAGGGTTAGGGTTAGGGTTAGGGTTAGGGTTAGGGTTAGGGTTAGGATTACGGTTAGGGTTAGGGTTAGGGTTAGGGTTAAGTGCATGCCATGCACAGCTGAGGTTTAGAGTTCCGTTTTGGGTTAGGCCTCTTAGGGTCAGGGTTAGGGTTAGGCTTAGGGTTAGGGTTAGGTACATGCCATGCACAGCTGAGGTTTAGAGTTGCGTTGAGGGTTAGGCCTCTTAGGGTTAGGGTTAGGTTTAGGGTTAGGGTTAGGGTTAGGGTTAGGGTTAGGGTTAGGGTTATATACATGGCATGCACAGTTGAGGTTGAGTTCCGTTTAGGGTTAGGCCTCTTAGGGTCAGGATTAGGGTTAGGTTTAGGGTTAGGGTTAGGGTTAGGGTTAGGGTTAGGGTTAGGGTTAGGGTTAGGGTTAGGTACATGCCATGCACAGCTCAGGTTTAGAGTTCCGTTTAGGGTTAGGTCTCTCTAGGGTTAGGGTTCGGGTTAGGGTTAGGGTTAGGGTTACCTACATGCCATGCACAGCTGAGGTTTAGAGTTGCGTTTAGGGTTAGGCCTCTTAGGGTCAGGATTAGGGTTAGGTTTAGGGTTAGGGTAAGGATTAGGGTTAGGGTTAGGGTTAGGGTTAGGGTTATGTACATGCCATGCACAGCTATGGTTTAGAGTTCCGTTTAGGGATAGGCCTCTTAGGGTCAGGATTAGGGATAGGTTTAGGATTAGGTTTAGGGTTAGGGTTAGGGTTAGGGTTAGGGTTAGGGTTAGGGTTAGGGTTAGGGTTAAGTGCATGCCATGCACAGCTGAGGTTTAGAGTTCCGTTTTGGGTTTGGCCTCTTAGGGTCAGGGTTAGGGTTAGGGTTAGGGTTAGGATTAGGGTTAGGGTTAGGGTTAGGGTTACCTACATGCCATGCACAGCTGAGGTTTAGAGTTCCGTTTTGGGTTAGGCCTCTTAGGGTCAGGATTAGGGTTAGGTTTAGGATTAGGTTTAGGGTTAGGGTTAGGGTTAGGGTTAGGGTTAGGGTTAGGGTTAGGGTTAGGGTTAGGGTTAGGGTTAAGTGCATGTCATGCACAGCTGAGGTTTAGAGTTTCGTTTTGGGTTAGGCCTCTTAGGGTCAGGGTTAGGGTTAGGGTTATGGTTAGGATTAGGGTTAGGGGTAGGGTTACCTACATGCCATGCACAGCTGAGGTTTAGAGTTCCGTTTCGGGTTAGGCCTCTTAGGGTTAGGATTAGGGTTAGGGTTAGGGTTAGGGTTAGGGTTAGGGTAAGGGTTAGGGTTAGGTTTAGGGTTAGGGTTAGGGTTAGGGTTAGGGTTAGGGTTAGGGTTAGGTACATGCCTTGCACAGCTGAGGTTTTGAGTTCCGTGTAGGGTTAGGTCTCTTAGGGTTAGGGCTAGGGTTAGGGTTAGGGTTAGGGTTAGGGTTAGGGTTA
>NW_026599591.1:6641671-6644171 GCF_023634155.1 Falco peregrinus | reverse complement strand
CTAGGGTTAGGGTTAGGGTTAGGGTTAGGGTTAGGCCTCTTAGGGTTAGGGTTAGGTACATGCCATGCACAGCTGAGGTTTAGAGTTTCGTTTAGGGTTAGGTCCCTTAGGGTTAGGGTTAGGGTTAGGGTTAGGGTTAGGGTTAGGGTTAGGGTTAGGGTTAGGGTTAGGGTTAGGGTTAGGGTTAGGGTTAGGGTTAGGGTTAGGGTAAGAGTTAGGGTTAGGTTTAGGGTTAGGGTTAGGGTTAGGGTTAGGGTTAGGGTTAGGATTAGGGTTAGGTTTAGGGTTACGTACATGCCATGCACAGCTGAGGTTTAGAGTTCCGTTTTGGGTTAGGCCTCTTAGGGTCACGGTTAGGGTTAGGGTTAGGGTTAGGGTTAGGGTTAGCGTTCGGGTTAGGGTTAGGGTTAGGTTTAGGGTTAGGGTTAGGGTTAGGGTTAGGTACATGCTAAGCACAGCTGAGGTTTTGAGTTCTGTTTAGGGTTAGGTCTCTTAGGGTTAGGGTTAGGCTTAGGGTTAGGGTTACGTTTAGGGTTAGGGTTAGGGTTAGGGTTAGGGTTAGGGTTAGGGTTAGGGTTAGGGTTAGGGTTATATACATGCCATTCACAGTTGAGGTTGAGTTCCGTTTAGGGTTAGGCCTCTTAGGGTCAGGATTAGGGTTTGGTTTAGGTTTAGGGTTAGGGTTAGGGTTAGGGTTAGGGTTAGGGTTAGGTACATGCCATGCACAGATGAGGATTAGAGTTGCGTTTAGGGTTAGGCCTCTTAGGGTTAGGGTTAGGGCTAGGGTTAGGGTTAGGGTTAGGGTAAGGGTTAGGGTTAGGGTTAGGGTTAGGGTTAGGGTTAGGGTTAGGTACATGCCATGCACAGCTGAGGTTTAGAGTTTCGTTTAGGGTTAGGTCCCTTAGGGTTAGGGTTAGGGTTAGGGTTAGGGTTAGGGTTAGGGTTAGGGTTAGGGTTAGGGTTAGGGTTAGGGTTAGGGTTAGGGTAAGAGTTAGGGTTAGGTTTAGGGTTAGGGTTAGGGTTAGGGTTAGGGTTAGGGTTAGGGTTAGGATTAGGGTTAGGGTTAGGGTTACGTACATGCCATGCACAGCTGAGGTTTAGAGTTCCGTTTTGGGTTAGGCCTCTTAGGGTCACGGTTAGGGTTAGGGTTAGGGTTAGGGTTAGGGTTAGCGTTCGGGTTAGGGTTAGGGTTAGGTTTAGGGTTAGGGTTAGGGTTAGGTTTAGGGTTAGGGTTAAGGTTAGGTACATGCCATGCACAGCTGAGGTTTAGAGTTCCGTTTAGGGTTAGGTCTTTTAGGGTTAGGGTTAGGGTTAGGGTTACGGTTAAGGTTAGGGTTAGGTACATGCCATGCACAGCTGAGGTTTAGAGTTCCGTTTAGGGTTAGGTCTATTAGGGTTAGGGTTAGGGTTAGGGTTAGGGTTAGGGTTAGGGCTAGGGTTAGGGTTAGGGTTAGGGTTATGCACATGCCATGCACAGCTGAGGTTTAGAGTTCCGTTTAGGGTTAGGCCTCTTAGGTTCAGGGTTAGGGTTAGGTTTAGGGTTAGGGTTAGGGTTAGGGTTAGGGTTAGGGTTAGGGTTAGGTACATGCCTTGCACAGCTGAGGTTTTGAGTTCCGTGTAGGGTTAGGTCTCTTAGGGTTAGGGTTAGGGTTAGGGTTAGGGTTAGGGTTAGGGTTAGGGTTAGGGTCAGGGTTAAGTGCATGCCATGCACAGCTGAGGTTTTGAGTTCCTTTTTGGGTTAGGTCTCTTAGGGTCAGGGCTAGGGTTAGGGTTAGTGTTAGGGTTAGGGTTAGGGTTAGGGTTACGTACATGCCATGCACAGCTGAGGTTTAGAGTTGCGTTTAGGGTTAGGCCTCTTAGGGTTAGGGTTAGGGCTAGGGTTAGGGTTAGGGTTAGGGTTAGGGTTAGGCCTCTTAGGGTTAGGGTTAGGTACATGCCATGCACAGCTGAGGTTTAGAGTTTCGTTTAGGGTTAGGTCCCTTAGGGTTAGGGTTAGGGTTAGGGTTAGGGTTAGGGTTAGGGTTAGGGTTAGGGTTAGGGTTAGGGTTAGGGTTAGGGTTAGGGTTAGGGTTAGGGTTAGGGTTAGGGTAAGAGTTAGGGTTAGGTTTAGGGTTAGGGTTAGGGTTAGGGTTAGGGTTAGGGTTAGGATTAGGGTTAGGTTTAGGGTTACGTACATGCCATGCACAGCTGAGGTTTAGAGTTCCGTTTTGGGTTAGGCCTCTTAGGGTCACGGTTAGGGTTAGGGTTAGGGTTAGGGTTAGGGTTAGCGTTCGGGTTAGGGTTAGGGTTAGGTTTAGGGTTAGGGTTAGGGTTAGGGTTAGGTACATGCTAAGCACAGCTGAGGTTTTGAGTTCTGTTTAGGGTTAGGTCTCTTAGGGTTAGGGTTAGGCTTAGGGTTAGGGTTACGTTTAGGGTTAGGGTTAGGGTTAGGGTTAGGGTTAGGGTTAGGGTTAGGGTTAGGGTTAGGGTTATATACATGCCATTCACAGTTGAGGTTGAG
>NW_026599591.1:6609171-6611671 GCF_023634155.1 Falco peregrinus | reverse complement strand
TTAGCGTTCGGGTTAGGGTTAGGGTTAGGTTTAGGGTTAGGGTTAGGGTTAGTGTTAGGTACATGCTAAGCACAGCTGAGGTTTTGAGTTCTGTTTAGGGTTAGGTCTCTTAGGGTTAGGGTTAGGCTTAGGGTTAGGGTTACGTTTAGGGTTAGGGTTAGGGTTAGGGTTAGGCTTAGGGTTAGTGTTACGTTTAGGGTTAGGGTCAGGATTAGGGTTAGGTTTAGGATTAGGGTTAGGGTTAGGGTTAGGGTTAGGGTTAGGGTTAGGGTTACCTACATGCCATGCACAGCTGAGGTTTAGAGTTGCGTTTAGGGTTAGGCCTCTTAGGGTCAGGATTAGGGTTAGGTTTAGGGTTAGGGTTAGCTTTAGGGTTAGGGTTAGGGTTATGTACATGCCATGCACAGCTGTGGTTTAGAGTTCCGTTTAGGGATAGGCCTCTTAGGGTCAGGATTAGGGTTAGGTTTAGGATTAGGGTTAGGGTTAGGGTTAGGGTTAGGGTTACGGTTAGGATTACGCTTAGGGTTAGGGTTAGGGTTAGGGTTAAGTGCATGCCATGCACAGCTGAGGTTTAGAGTTCCGTTTTGGGTTAGGCCTCTTAGGGTCAAGGTTAGGGTTAGGCTTAGGGTTAGGGTTAGGGTTAGGTACATGCCATGCACAGCTCAGGTTTAGAGTTGCGTTTAGTGTTAGGCCTCTTAGGGTTAGGGTTAGGGTTAGGGTTAGGGTTAGGGTTAGGGTTAGGGTCAGGGTTAAGTGCATGCCATGCACAGCTGAGGTTTTGAGTTCCTTTTTGGGTTAGGTCTCTTAGGGTCAGGGCTAGGGTTAGGGTTAGTGTTAGGGTTAGGGTTAGGGTTACGTACATGCCATGCACAGCTGAGGTTTAGAGTTGCGTTTAGGGTTAGGCCTCTTAGGGTTAGGGTTAGGGTTAGGGTTAGGGTTAGGGTTAGGGTTAGGGTTAGGGTTAGGGTTAGGGTTAGGGTTAGGTACATGCCATGCACAGCTGAGGTTTAGAGTTTCGTTTAGGGTTAGGTCCCTTAGGGTTAGGGTTAGGGTTAGGGTTAGGGTTAGGGTTAGGGTTAGGGTTAGGGTTAGGGTTAGGTACATGCCTTGCACAGCTGAGGTTTTGAGTTCCGTGTAGGGTTAGGTCTCTTAGGGTTAGGGTTAGGGTTAGGGTTAGGGTTAGGGTTAGGGTTAGGGTTAGGGTTAGGGTTAGGGTAAGGGTTAGGATTAGGGTTAGGGTTAGGGTTAGGGTTAGGGTAAGGGTTAGGGTTAGGGTTAGGGTTAGGGTTAGGGTTAGGGTTAGGGTTAGGGTTAGGGTTAGGGTTAGGTACATTCCATGCACAGCTGAGGTTTAGAGTTCCGTTTAGGGTTAGGTCTCTTAGGGTTAGGGTAAGGGTTAGCGTTAGGTTGAGGGTTGGGGTTAGGGTTAGGGTTAGGGTTAGGGTTAGGTTAGGGTTAGGGTTAACTGCATGCCATGCACAGCTGAGGTTTAGAGTTCCGTTTTGGGTTAGGCCTCTTAGGGTCAAGGTTAGGGTTAGGGTTAGGGTTAGGGTTAGGGTTATGGTTAGGGTTAGGGTTATGGTTAGGGTTAGGGTTAAGTGCATGCCATGCACAGCTGAGGTTTAGAGTTCCGTTTAGGGTTAGGTCTTTTAGGGTTAGGGTTAGGGTTAGGGTTAGGGTTAAGGTTAGGGTTAGGTACATGCCATGCACAGCTGAGGTTTTGAGTTCCGTTTAGGGTTAGGTCTATTGGGGTTAGGGTTAGGGTTAGGGTTAGGGTTAGGGTTAGGGTTAGGGTTAGGGTTAGGGTTATGCACATGCCATGCACAGCTGAGGTTTAGAGTTCCGTTTAGGGTTAGGCCTCTTAGGTTCAGGGTTAGGGTTAGGTTTAGGGTTAGGGTTAGGGTTAGGGTTAGGGTTAGGGTTAGGGTTAGGTACATGCCTTGCACAGCTGAGGTTTTGAGTTCCGTGTAGGGTTAGGTCTCTTAGGGTTAGGGTTAGGGTTAGGGTTAGGGTTAGGATTAGGGTTAGGGTTAGGGTTAGGGTTAGGGTTAGGTACATGCCATGCACAGCTGAGGTTTAGAGTTCCGTTTAGGGTTAGGTCTTTTAGGGTTAGGGTTAGGGTTAGGGTTAGGGTTAAGGTTAGGGTTAGGTACATGCCATGCACAGCTGAGGTTTTGAGTTCCGTTTAGGGTTAGGTCTATTGGGGTTAGGGTTAGGGTTAGGGTTAGGGTTAGGGCTAGGGTTAGGGTTAGGGTTAGGGTTATGCACATGCCATGCACAGCTGAGGTTTAGAGTTCCGTTTAGGGTTAGGCCTCTTAGGTTCAGGGTTAGGGTTAGGTTTAGGGTTAGGGTTAGGGTTAGGGTTAGGGTTAGGGTTAGGGTTAGGTACATGCCTTGCACAGCTGAGGTTTTGAGTTCCGTGTAGGGTTAGGTCTCTTAGGGTTAGGGTTAGGGTTAGGGTTAGGGTTAGGGTTAGGGTTAGGGTCAGGGTTAAGTGCAT